>NW_028138956.1:0-228495 GCF_964270905.1 Leucopleurus acutus
CAATAAAAATATCTATTCTTTTTCCGATTATTTCCCCTTATAGGTTATTGCACAATATTGAGTGTAGTTCCCTGTGCTATACAGTAGTTCCTTGTTGATGATCTATTTTATACATAGCAGTGTGTATGTGTTAATTCCAAACTGTTAATTTATCCCTCCTCCCACCTTTCCCCTTTGGTAATAATAAATTATAAGATTTTATACTTCTCAGAAATGGGGGAGCTGAAAGAGAGGTATCATTTTCAATGGAAAAGCATTTAAAACAAGATTGAAGCTTTAACCAAGATTATTAGATGTACATCCTTGGAAAGAAATCACTTCATTTCTCTAATATTGACCTGACAAATAGGACAAACCTTCTCACTGAACTTGCTTATAATAAAGTGATGGAAATATCAAATGGAAGTGTTAGAAACATCTTATTTTACCCGAGCCTTATAAACTGTTCTATGTTAACTACAGTTTGGCTCACACATCTGTTCATTGAAGTTACAATAGTCTCAATTTCTGTTACTGATCCTCCAGAGTGGACCCCAACAAGGGTCCCCCTGCCCAGTGTCATTGGGGCCAACAGATCGAGACTGAGTTTGGTTCCCAAGCAAAGGAAACTTTATATTTTCATCAGAGAATGGAGAGGTGAGAGCATGCACTACCCCGTGGGCTGTGGGCTGGGCTGCTGTGTAGAGATCCTGTCAGAGTCAGTGGGAGGGAGGGGGCGGAGCTCTCAAGGGCCGGGTTGGCTGCAGCTCAGGCTCTATATCTCGGAGTCTGCACTGGGCCCCAGGAGCTGAGGTGTCGACCCAGCCATTCTGCACCAGGAAATCTGGTCTGAAGTGCCGGGTGTGGAACCTCTGCATGCGGGACCCTAGGAGCACGTGAAATTAGACAAAGCACAAAGGATAAAAAAGGTCAGACTTGACTTTATTGCCCAGATTCTATTTTTATCTCCCAGGGATTTTTAATGGGCTTTGCTGGGGACAAACCCCTCCTCTGCCTTTTGTCCCGTTCCTCATTCTTGGAGTGCTGAGGGTGCAGACCCTTCTTCTGTAACTGCTGAGTGCTGAGTTGGGAGCCCTCATACCAGGGGACGAGGGTCAGAACTTCTCCCCAGCAGCCTCCAGGTGACGTTGATTGGCCCCAGGACCCCTGCCTCCCTGCTCGTCCGCCTGAGCACCAGCATTGGAAGTGTTATAGATTCTAATGACCTTTAAGGGTCCAGGAAAGAGATGTGCAGAGACGCTGTGGGGGCCGGTTTCACCCCGCCCCACATTTGTTCGGCCACCTTAGGCTGACCGTTTCTGCCAGCCTAGATGCTCTGACCAGTAGTCTGCTCTTTCTTCAGTTAGGCCCCTGAATTAACATAAAATCAGCACCAGGTGTCAGAGCCCTGCCCGCTCAACTCCCAGACAGTCCAGGGTCAGTGGTGATCAAGGACCATGATGGCCACTGAGTCAACAGCCTTTTGAAGTAAACAGGAGTCCAGCCGGTCTTATTGGCCACCATCATCACGGTGTCTGTAGGCTTTTCTATGGTGACAGTGTGATATACGGTTCCCCTGCCAAGATTATTAGCTCCCCTCCGGGTGCAGGAAGTCCTGCAAGCAGTAGTCTACTCCTTCGGGACACACTATTGTTGTTTTATGAGAGAAACTCCAGGTCAAGTGATGTTCACATGAGTCGTCATGGTGCCCTGTTGCCTCCGGTTATCTCTCTGGATGTTGGAGTTGGAGGGCCTCCTCACTCGAGGTCGGTGTGCCCACGGAGCGAACCCTGCAACTTCAGGGCATGGTTGGTGATTAGGATCACCACGTGGGGTCCTTTTCCCTTAGGAGGGAGGTGGCCTTTTGGGCTGCTGATTTCCAGGTTTTTAGATACCGCCAGTATCTTGGCCAGATGTGGCAGTGGGCCAAGCCCCTTGGTGACTGTAGTTTATCCTACCTGGATGGCATTCTTGCGTTGTTCCATTTCAAGTGGTCCCAGTTTTTGCACTAATTCTCCAATGGCGATTCACCTTTCACCGGGAATGGAAAGGTCAAAGGGTTTAGCTCAATTAGGGAGTTCCAGGGCAAAGGTCTGAATTGACTGCTCTTTCCATTCTTGAAAGGCCACTTCTGGATTCTGTTCAAAAGGATCATCATCTTTTCCTTTCAGTGTTTCATATAGAGGCCCAGCTAGTAGACTGTAGTTAGGGATCCAGAAGCAGCAAACCCTGGCCTCCCCAGGAACCCCTAAGCTGTCTTCTAGTTTTAGAAAGGGGTAAGGCTGCAAATGGTTTCTTCCCTTTCCTGGGATGGGCTTCTCTGACCTTGTGTGAGAATGAAGCCCAGGCAGGTCACCGCAGTCTGTGATATTTGAGCTTTTTCTTGGACAACTTCTATCCTTTATTGGCTTGGTAGTTCAGAGACCTCCTTAGTAGGGCTGGCGATCAGAATGTCGTCTGCATATTGAAGGAGGGTTTCCTTTTCCAGAGGTAGAACTTTTCGGTCGTTAGCTAAGCTTTCCCCAAAGATGGTGTGGGAATTTTTGAACCCTTGGGGCAAGACGGCCCGGAAGTATTGTTTTAGTTGTATGTTGAGTCCTGCCACTCACAAGCCAAAATTTCTTGTGACTCTGGGACTAATGGAATACAAAAGAAGGCATCATTGAAGACTAATACAGAATACCATGTCCTGGTGGTTGGTAGAATGACCAGCAGGGTGTAGGAATCAGGAGCAACTGGAGGTATATCCTCGGTGGCTTCACTGACTGTCCTGACATCCTTTACCAGGTCCCCAGCAGCCCATGGGGCTCTCGTGGTCAGGCCAATCCCAGGATATGGAGCTCTCCTGGGCAGGTACCCCACCCCCAACCCAGCCCACGGGGCTCTCATGGTCAGGCCCCTCCCAGGATACAGAGCTACCCTTGCAGGTACCGTGGCAGGGCTGGGCACACAGGAACCGTGCACACAGCCCTCATTGAAGAGCACCCCCAGCTCACCTGTCGCTCAGAGCTGACACAGAGCACCTCAGAGCAGGACTTGAACTAACAAACAGCAGCTCCGACAGGTCTGTGACCCTGGGCATCACTCTGTGTGGCCTCCCTCCACCTGGTCTTCCAGAGACTTCCACTGCACCCAGGGCACCAGGCCTCTGTCTCCAACCACCACCCACCCCTCCTCTCCCTGACTCCTGGGTTCCTCTCATTAGGAGAGGGTTTTCTTGAAGTTGTCTCCCACTCATGGGCCAGATAAAATGATTAGAAAACAAGCCAAAGCTGCAGCCCCTTGTCTATCCTGACTCTCAGGAGCCCACACCTGTTCCTTGGACCTGGCCGGTTCAGCAAGTTCCATTTTCTGCAACTGTGAGCCCCTGAGGGGTGATGATTGGCTACCTGGGCAGCCTTACCATGCTGGCCAGCCCTCCCCAGGTGTGCCTGGGTTGAGATCAATATAAATACCAATCCAGGCAGCAAAAGCCCCTGCAGCTGTGCCTGACGCCATTTTCTCTGCCCTGTCAGCAGTCTCGGGGCTGGGCTGGTGGGAGGGAGTGAGAGGCCACGGCTTTGTGGGTGGCCCAGTGTGAGTGGGGCTCTGCTGGACTTTCTGCAGCAGATGCCAGGCTGCCACCTGCTAAAGAAGAGGATGTGTCACCCATACCTGCTGCTGGAATTTCTCCCTGGGCAGAGGTGAGGAAGGAAAAAAGCAGTGGGGGCAGGGACAGGACGGGTATCTCAGGCAGGGAAATGGAAATCTTCCAGAAGAGCACCCAGGGCCAGGACCATCCTGGCTGGCCTGCAGGCACCAAGTCAGCTGGCATGCTGTCACTCGTGTGGCTCCATGGCCCTTCCTCTAGGCTTTCAAGTCCTTGTATATATTCAGGTGTTTTACCTGGGAAGGGTGGGAACAGTTCAGCAGCAAGTGGCCTGGGGCTCAGCTCACGTTTACTCACAGATGCCTCGGCACGGTGCCCCAGCTTTGCAATGAGGACGCTTGTTGTGTGGGGGCTGCTGGCTGAATGGGAGACGATTCCCCACCACTGACCAACTTCAGAATTGTTTACAACTGGAGCAAGTGCCCTGATACGGTTTTCCTCTGAGTAACTGGTGGGTTCTGTTTTTTTTTTTCTCTTTTTCGTTTTTGGTTCAAGGTAGATTTTATTCCTCTTTTTTGTATTTACAGATATAAGCATGGAAATAATTTATTCATATAAATACATGTATGTGAAGGGAATAATTGTTTTTTCTGTTTTATTTTTTAAATTTTATTTCTTTTTAATTTTGAATTTTATTTTATATTTTTATACAGCAGGTTCTCATTGGTTATCTATTTTATACATATAAATGTTTACATGCCAATCCCAATCTCTCAACTCCTCCCACCACCACCCCTCCAAGAGCTTTCCCCCCTTGTTGTCCATACGATTGTTGTCTACATCTGTTGCTCTATTTATGCCTTGCAAAATGGTTAATCTGTACAGTTTTTCTAGGTTCCACATATATGCATGAATATACAAGATTTGTTTTTCTCTTTCTGACTTACTTCACTCTGTAGGACAGTCTCTAGATCCATCGACGTCTCTACAAATGACCCAATTTCATTCCTTTCATGGCTTAGTAATATTCCATTTTATATATGTACCACAGCTTTATGCATTCGTCTGTCTGTGGGCATTTAGGTTGCTTCCATTACCTCGATATTGTAAATAGTGATGCAATGAACATTGCGGTGAATGTCTCTTTTTGATTTATGGTTTTGTCTGAGTATATGTCCAGTCCTGGGATTGCTGTATCATATGGTAATTCTATTATTAGTTTCTTAAGAAACTCCATATTGTTCTCCATAGTGACTGTATCAATTTATATTCCCAACAATAGTGGAAGAGTGTTCCTTTTCTCCACACCCTTTCCAGCATTTGTTGTTTGTAGATTTTCAGATGATGCCCATTCTAACAGGTGTGAGGTGATACCTCATTGTTGAGTCCATTTCGTTGAGCAACGGGTAGGTCTTGTCTATTACATATTTGGCTTATGGAACGGTATCTGTGCTAATTTCAAACTCTGGTTTTATGCAGCACCCCAACTCACCTTTCCCCTTAAGCAAGCATAAGTTGGTTTTCTAAACTTGAGACCCTGTTCTGTTTTGTAATTCAGTTCATGTGTAGCCAAGTTTACATTCCGTGCATTAGTGATACCTTATGATGTTTCTTTTTCTGTGTGACTTATTTCACTTAGAATCATCATGCCTCAATCCACTCATTATGCTGGTACAGGCCTGGTGACACAGATTTCATTGCTGAGTGGTATTCTGTTGTACATAAGTACCGCAACTTCTTTATCAATTATTTGTTCTCTGGGATATTTAACTTGTACTGTAGAAGAGGCTCCTGTAAACAGAGCCGTTGTAAATTTTGGGGTGGCTGTGTCTTTTTGATTTTAATTTCCCTAAGCTATAGGACCATAAGTGGAAATGCCCTAGATTCTGTTGCTTTGTTTTTCAGATGTATCAGGAAACACCATACACTTCTCCAGAGTGGCTGTTGGCAATGTACATCCCGCCCATAAGCATAACAAGGCTCCTTTTTCCCCATGGCCTGTCTTGCCTTTCTGGATTTTACACTTTTCTCAGTGGCCCTTTAGACCGGGGGGAAGTGACACTTCATAGTAGTTCGGATTTCCATTGCAAGCTTGCTTGGTTTGCCAAAAAGGGCGTATGTGTTTTTTCCTGAATATATTCAGGAACAAACTCATACGCCCTTTGTTGCCAAGTGCATCATTGTCGATGTTCTGCCTCTTTTCCTATGCTTTAAATGCAAATCCAGTCTACCTCCTGAAATCGGTTTCCTGCAATTCTGCCCCGCTTTCAAGTCCTCTTCGCAGCCTTACTTCAATATATTTTTGGACGTTATCTGTCATTTATAACTCTGCAGGTTTGTGAATTACAGGGCCCCTGAGCTCCTTTCTTCAACTCGCTTTCTTGTGAGCTGGCCGCAAACCCGCAAGACTGCTTCAGGCCCTAATCTGCTTCTGGCAGGGCACGCTGAGCCTTTGGTTAATTCCTCTTCCTGGTGGGAAATGAGTGTTAAATATGCCCGTCCAGACACCTACCTCACTCTCAACCCCTTGGTGATGTGGGTCCTCTGGTTTGTGGCCACTTTTGCTGGGTTCCTCACCTTTCAATGATGTGGCCCCACTAGTGTGAGGACACTCCTGCTTGGTTCTCATCCACGTGGTTATGTGGACCCCCTGGTGAGAGTCTGTTCCTGGCTTTGTTCCTCACCCACCTGTGAGGGAGACCCTCTGCTGATAGGTCACTCCTGCATGGCTGGCACACATTGCCTTGGTGAAGTCAGCCGTATGGTGGCAGTTGGAGCGTGCTGGGAATCTCTTCCCCCGGTGATGAGGGCCCTCTTGCGTCAGGCCCTAACTGCTGGGCTCACCAACTTTTCTTAGGGAGCCCAGTGATGCTTTGGCACTCCTCTTAGGATCCCATCTCCATGGGGATGTGGGCCTTCTGCTCTGAGGTCCCAACGGCTGGGTTGTTCACATTTTCATGATGTGGGCTCTCTGGTGTTAGTTCACAGAAGCCTGGGTCCCATAGCCTCTGTGCTCTTGGCTGCCTGCTGGGAGGTTCCAACTGCTGGATTCCTCACTTTTTTAATTTTTTGGGCCCTCTGTTGTGAGGATCCTCCTGCCTGCCTCACTCCCAGCCCCTTCGTGATGTGTGTCGTCTGGTTTGAGGCCACATGTGCTGGGTTCCTCACCTTTCGATGATGTGGGACCAATGGTCTTAGGAGACTCCTGCCTGGTTCACATCCCCTTGGTGATGTGGGCCCTCTGTTGAGAGTCTGATCCCGGCTGGGTTCCTCACCCATCTGTGAGGTGGGCCGTCTGATGTGAGGTCACTCTTGCCTGGCTTGCTCACCTTGCCTTGTGGACATGAGCCCTCTGGTGGCACTTGGAGCCTGCTGGGAGCCTCCTCTCCTCGGTGATGAGGGCCCTCTGGCATCAGGCCCTAACTGCTGGGCTCCCTACATTTTGTGATGTGCGCCCAGTGGTGCGAGGACACTCCAGCCAGGTTCACATCCCCATTGGGGTGTGGGCCTTCTGCTCTGAGGTCCCAAAGCCTGGGTTGCTCACAGTTTCATGATGTGGGCTCTCTGCTGTTAGTTCACTCCTGCCTGCATCCCATAGCTTCTGTGCTCTGGGCCGCCTGCTGGGAGGTTCCAACTGCTGGATTCCTCACCTTTCTTATTCTTTGGGCCCTCTGTTTTTAGGCTACTCCTGCCTGCCTCACTCCCATTCCCTTTGTGATATGTGTCCTCTGATTTGAGGCCACATGTGCTGGGTTCCGCACCTTTCGATGATGTGACCCCACTGGAGGGAAGACAGTCCTGACTGGTTCCCATCCCCTTGCTGATGTGGGCCCTCAGGTGAGAGTCTGATCCTGGCTGGGTTCCTCACCCTTCTGTGAGGTGGGCCCTCTGCTGTGAGGTCAGTCATGCCTGTCTGGCACACGTCACCTTGGCGACGTGGGCCCTCTGGTGGCAGTTGGAGTGTGCTGGGATCCTCCTCCCCTCGGTGATGAGGGCCCTCTTGCCTTAGGCCATAACTGCTGGGCTCCCCACATTTTCTGATGTGCGCCAAGTGAGTGAGGAGACTCTTGCCAGGTTCCCATCCCCATGGCGATATGGGCCTTCTGCTCTGAGGTCAAAACGGCTGGCTTGCTCACAGTACCATGATGTGGGCCCTCTGCTGTGAGTTCACTCCGGCAAGGATCCCTTATCATCGGTGCTCTGAGCCGCCTGCTGGGAGGTTCCAACTGCTGGATTCCTCAACTTTTTTATTCTATGTGCCCTCTGTTGTGAGGCTCCTCCTGCCTGCCTCACTGCCAGCCCCTTGGTGATGACTGTCCTATGGCTTGAGGCCACATGTGCTGCGTTCCTCACCTTTCGATGATGTGACCCCACTCGTGTGAGGACACTCCTGCCTGGTTCCCATCCCCTTGGTGAGGTGGGCCCTCTGGCGAGAGTCTAATCCTGGCTGGGTTCCTCAACGTTCTGTGAGGTAGGCCCTCTGCTGTGAGGTCACTCCTGCCTGGCTGGCACACGTCACCTTGGAGACGTGAGCCCTCTGGTGGCAGTTGGAGCATGCAGGGCGCCTCCTCCTCTCGGTGATGACGGCCCTCTGGCATCAGGCCCTAAATGGTGGGCTCCCCACATTTTCTGATGTGCGCCCAGTGGTGCGAGGACACTCCAGCCAGGTTCCCATTCCCATGGGGATGTGGTCCTTCTGCGCTGAGGTCTCAACTCCTGGGTTGCTCACAGTTTTGTGATGTGGGCCCTCTGCTGTGAGTTCACTGTGGCCTGGATCCCATAGCCTCGGTGTTCTGGGCCGCCTGCTGGAAGGTCTAAATGCTGGAATCCTCACGTTTTTTATATTATGTGCCCTGTGTTGTGAGGCTACTCCTGCCTGCCTCACTCCAAGGCCCTTGGTGATGTGGGTCCTCTGGTTTGAGGACACATGTGCTGGGTTCCTCACCTTAAGATGATGAGGCCCCACTGGTGTGAGGATAATCCTGACTGGGTCCCATCCCCTTTGTGATGTGGGCCCTCTGGTGAGAGTCTGATCCTGGCTGGGTTCCTCACCCATCTGTGAGGTGGGCCCTCTACTATCAGGTAACTCTTGCCTGGGTTGCTCACCTCGCCTTGTTGACATGAGCCCTCTGGTGGCAATTGGACCCTGCTGGGAGCCTCCTCAGCTCTGTGATGAGGGCCCTCTGATGTCAGGCCCTAACTGCTGGGCTCCCCAACTTTTCTTAGTGAGCCCAGTGTTGCTCAAGCACTCCTCTTAGGTTCCCATCCCCATGGGGATGTGGGCCTTCTGCTCTGAGGTTCCAACGGCTGGGTTGATCACAATTTCATGATGTGGGCTCTCTGGTGTTAGTTCACTGTGGCCTGGATCCCATAGCCTCTGTGGTCTTGGCTGCCTGCTGGGAGGTTCCAACTGCTCGATTCCTCAACTTTTGTATTCTATGGGTCCTGTGTTGTGATGCTCCTCCTGCCTGCCTCACTCGCAACCCCTTCGTGATGTGGGTCTTCTGGTTTGAGGCCACATGTGCTGGGTTAGGCAACTTTCAATGATGTGGCCCCACTGGTGTGAGGACACTCCTGCCTGGTTCCCATCCCCTTGGTGATGTGGGCCTTCTGGTGACAGTCTTATCCTGGCTGAGTTCCTCACTCTTCTGTGAGGTAGGCCCTCTGCTGTGAGGTCAATCCTGCCTGACTTGCACACATCACCTTGGCGACGTGGGCCCTCTGTTGGCACATGGAACCTGCTGGGAGCCTCCTGCCCTCGGTGATGATGGCCCTCTAGCATCAGGCTCTAACTGCTGGGCTCCCCACGTTTTCTGATGTGAGCCCAGTGATGCCAGGACACTCCTGTCAGGTTCCCATCCCCATGGGGATGTGGGCTTTCTGCTCTGAGGTCCCAATGCCTGGGTTGCTCACAGTTTCATGATGTGGGCTCTCTGGTGTTAGTTAACTCCTGCCTGCATCCCATAGCTTCTGTGCTCTCGGCCGCCTGCTGGGAGGTTCCAAATGCTGGATTCCTCACTTTTTTTATTCTTTGGGCCCTCTGTTTTTAGGCTACTCCTACCTGCCTCACTCCCATCCCCTTTGTGATGTATGTCCTCTGATATGAGGCCACATGTGCTGGGTTCCTCACCTTTCGATGATGTGGTCCCACTGGTGGGAGGACAGTCCTGACTGGTTCCCATCCCCTTGGTGTTGTGGGCCCTCTGGTGAGAGTCTCATCCTGCCTCGGTTCCTCACCCTTCTGTGAGATAGGCCCTCTGCTGTGAGGTCACTACTGCCTGGCTGGTGCATGCCACCTTGTAGACGTGGGCCCTCTGTTGGCAGTTGGAACCTGCTGGGAGTCTCCTCCCCTCAGTTATGAGGGCCCCCTGGCATCAGGCCCTAACTGCTGGGCTCCTAACATTTTCTGATATGTGCTAAGTGGTGCAAAGCCACTCCTGCCAGGTTCCCATCCCAATGGGGATGTGGGCCTTCTGTTCTGAGGTCCCAACAGCTGGGCTGCTCACAGGTTCATGATGTGGGCCCTCTGCTGTGAGTTCACTGCGGCCTGGATCCCATAGCCTCGGTGCTCTGGGCCACTTGCTGGGAGGTTCCAACTGCTGGATTCCTCAACTTTTATATTCTATGGACCCTGTGTTGTGAGGCCAGTCCTGCCAGCCTCATTCCAAACCCCTTGGTGATGTGGTTCCTCTGGTTTGAGGACACATGTGCTGGGATCCTCACCTTTCGATGATGTTGTCCCACTGGTGTGGGGACACTCCTGCCTGGTTCCCATCCCCTTGGTGATGTGGGCCCTCTGGTGAGAGTCTGATCCTGGCTGTGTTCCTCACCCTTCTGTGAGGTGGGCCCTCTGCTGTGAGGTCACTCCTGCCAGGCTGGCACACATCGCCTTGGCGACGTTGGCCCTCTGGTGGCAGCTGGAGCCTGCTGGGAGCCTCCTCCTCTCGGTGATGAGTGCCCTCTAGCGTCAGGCCCTAACTTCTGAGCACCCCACGTTTTCTGATGTGAGCCCAGTGATGCCAGGACACTCCTGTCATGTTCCCATCACCATGGGGATGTGGGCCTTCTGCTCTGAGGTCCCAATGTCTGGGTTGCTCACAGTTTCATGATGTGGGCTGTCTGGTGTTAGTTCACTCTGGCCTGGTTCCTCTAGCCTCTGTGCTCTGGGCCGCCTGCTGGGAGGTTCCAACTGCTGGATTCCTCACCTTTCTTATTTTTGGGCCCTCTGTTATGAGGCTCCTCCTGCCTGCCTCACTCCCAGCCCCTTGGTGATGGGTGTCCTATGGTTTGAAGCCACATGTTCTGGGTTCCTCACCTTTAGATGATGTGGCCCTACTCATGTGAGGACACTCCTGCCTGGTTCCAATCCATTTGGTGATGTGGGCCCTCTGGTGCGAGTCTGATCCTGACTGGGTTCGTCACACTTCTCTGAGGTGGACCCTCTGCTGTGAGGTCATTCGTGCCTGGTTGGCACACATCGCCTTGGCGACGTCAGCCCTCTGGTGGCAGTTGGAGCCTGCTGGGAGCCTCCTTCCCTTGGTGATGAGGGTCCTCTGGCGCCAGGCCCTAACTGCTGGTCGCCCAAAATTTTCTGATACGTTCTCAGTGGTGCGAGGACACTCCTACCAGAATTCCATCCCCATGGGGATGTGGGCCTCCTGCTCTGAGGTCCCAATGGCTGGGTTGCTCAGTTTCATGACATGGGCCCTCTTCTGTGAGTTCACTGTGGCCTGGATCCCATAGCCTCGGTGCTCTGGGCCGCCTGCTGGGAGGTTCCAACTGCTGGATTCCTCACTTTTTTATTCTATGTGCCCAGTGTTGTGAGGCTACTCCTGCCTGCCTCACTCCGAGGTCCTTGGTGATGTGGGTCCTCTGGTTTGAGGACACATGTGCTGAGTACCTCAGCTTTCGATGATGTGGCCCCACTGATGTGAAGACACTCCTGCCTGGTTCCCATCCCCTTGGTGATGTGGGCCCTCTGGTGAGAGTCTGATGTTGGCTGGGTTTCTCACCCTTCTGTGAGGTGGGACCTCTGCTGTGAGGTAACTCCTGCCTGGCATGCTAACGTTGCCTTGGCAATGTGAGCCCTCAGGTGGCAGTTGGAGCCTGCTGGGAATCTCCTCCCCTCAGTTATGAGAGCTCTGGATAAAACACATATGCCCTTTTTTGCCAAGTGCATTATTTTCCAAGTTCTGTCTCTTTTCCTATGCTTTAAGAGCTACTCCTGTGTACGTTTTGAAATCAATTTCCAGCAATTCTGCCCTGCATTCAAGTCCTCTTCGCAGCCTTACTTCAGCATAATTTTGGATGATAGCTGTCATTTATAACTCCGAAGGTTTCTGAATTACAGTGCCCCTGAGCTCCTTTCTTCAACTCGCTTTCTTGTGAGCTGGCCGCAACACCGCAGGATCTCCTCAGGCCCTAATTTAGTTCCAGCATGGCACGCGGAGCCTTTGGTTAATTCCTCTTCCTGGTGGGAAATGAGAGTTAAATTTGCCCGTCCGGACACCTCCACCTAGTCTCTCATTGGTTCTCCCTATTCCTGTTCATTTTCCACAGAAATTGCAAACTGGGCCAAACAGGAGGTTAAAGGCACTGACTCTCCAAGTGGGGAGAGTGTTAGTAAAGCGTCTGGAATGTTGCACCCGAGTACCAGGGGACGAAAACTGAGACACATTTGAACACGTTTTCCGATCACACGGTGGATCATACTCTGGGTTCCACATGCATGTTTTAGCTGAAGGAAGAATCCCTTAAACAGGGAGAGTTGAGACCCATGGAATGGGTACCATGCAATATGACTTCAAAGGGTCTGCATTTGCTCACTGAACCTCAGCAATCCTATCACTGCTGCGTTTATGCCGCTGTACACACGCTTGATTCTCTTTCGGAGACATATAAATCCATAGGTTTTAAGATTCTTACTAGTCAGATATATTCTTAGGCGTTTAATACGAGGTGTTGAGTCCACTTCGTTGAGCAAGGAGTAGCTCTTGTCTATTACATATTTGGCTTATGGAACGGTATCTGTGCTAATTTCAATCTCTGGTTTTATGCAGCAACCCAACTCACCCGTCCCCTTAAGCAAGCATAAGTTGGTTTTCTACATTTGACACCCTGTTCTGTTTTGTAATTCAGTTCTTGTGTAGCCAAGTTTACATTCCGTGTATTAGTGATATCTTATGATGTTTCTTTTTCTGTGTGACTAATTTCAATTAGAATCATCGTACCTGAATCCACTCATTATGCTGCTACGGGCCTGATGACATAGATTTCATTGCTGAGTGATATTGCCTTGTACATAAGTACCACAACTTCTTTATCCATTTTTCGCTTTCTGTGATATTGAACTTGTTCGGTAAACGAGGTTCTTGTAAACAGAGCCGTCCCATACTTTGGGGTGGCTGTGTCTTTTTGATTTTAATTTCCCTAAGCTATAGGATCATAAGTGGAAGTGCCCTAGGCTCTATTGCTTTGTTTTTTGGATGTTTCAGGAAACACCATACACTTCTCCAGAGTGGCTGCTGGCAATTTACATCCCGCCCATCAGCATAACAAGGCTCCCAGTTCTCCATGGCCTGTCCTGCCTTTCTGGATTTTACACTTTTTTCAGATGGCCCTTTTGACTGGGGGCAGTGAGACTTCATTGTAGTGCAGATTTCCTTTGCAAGCTTGCTTGGTTGGCCAAAAAGTGTGTATGCGTTTTTTCCTGAATATATTCAGGAAAAAACACATACGCCCTTTTTGGCCAAGTGCATCATTGTGGACGTTCTGCCTCTTTTCCTATGCTTTACATGCAATTCCAGTCTACCTCCTGAAATCGGTTTCCTGCAATTCTGCCCTGCTTTCAACTCCTCTTGGCAGCCTTACTTCAATATATTTTTGGAAGATAGCTGTCATTTATAACTCTGCAGGTTTGTGAATTACAGTGCCCCTGAGCTCCTTTCTTCAACTCGCTTTCTTGTGAGCTGGCCGCAACACCGCAGGATTGCTTCAGGCCCTAGTTTGGTTCCGGCACGGCATGCTGAGCCTTTGGTTAATTCCTCTTCCTGGTGGGAAATGAGAGTTAAATTTGCCCGTCCGGACACCTCCACCTAGTCTCTCATTGGTTCTCCCAATTCCTGTTCATTTTCCACAGAAATTGCAAACTGGGCCAAACAGGAGGTTAAAGGCACTGACTCTCCAAGTGGGGAGAGTGTTAGTAAAGCGTCTGGAATGTTGCAACCGAGTACCAGGGGACGAAAACTGAGACACATTTGAACACGTTTCCCGATCACACGGTGGATCATACTCTGGGTTCCACATGCATGTTTTAGCTGAAGGAAGAATCCCTTAAACAGGGAGAGTTGAGACCCATGGAATGGGTACCATGCAATATGACTTCAAAGGGTCTGCATTTGCTCACCGAACCTCAGCAATCCTATCACTGCTGCGTTTATGCCACTGTACACACGCTTGATTCTCTTTCGGAGACATATAAATCCATAGGTTTTAAGATTCTTACTAGTCAGGTAGATTCTTACTAGTCAGGTATATTCTTAGGCGTTTAATATGCGGTGTTGAGTCCACTTCGTTGAGCAAGGAGTAGCTCTTGTCTATTACATATTTGGCTTATGGAACGGTATCTGTGCTAATTTCAATCTCTGGTTTGATGCAGCACCCCAACTCACCCGTCCCCTTAAGCAAGCATAAGTTGGTTTTCTACATTTGACACCCTGTTCTGTTTTGTAATTCAGTTCTTGTGTAGCCAAGTTTACATTCCGTGTATTAGTGATATCTTATGATGTTTCTTTTTCTGTGTGACTAATTTCACTTAGAATCATCGTACCTGAATCCACTCATTATGCTGCTACGGGCCTGATGACATAGATTTCATTGCTGAGTGATATTGCATTGTACATAAGTACCACAACTTCTTTTTCCATTTTTCGCTTTCTGTGATATTGAACTTGTTCGGTAAACGAGGTTCTTGTAAACAGAGCCGTCCCAAACTTTGGGGTGGCTGTGTCTTTTTGATTTTAATTTCCCTAAGCCATAGGACCATAAGTGGAAGTGCCCTAGGCTCTGTTGCTTTGTTTTTTGGATGTTTCAGGAAACACCATACACTTCTCCTGAGTGGCTGCTGCCAATTTACATCCCGCCCATCAGCATAACAAGGCTCCCAGTTCTCCATGGCCTGTCCTGCCTTTCTGGATTTTACACTTTTTTCAGATGGCCCTTTTGACCAGGGGGCAGTGAGACTTCATTGTAGTGCAGATTTCCTTTGCAAGCTTGCTTGGTTGGCCAAAAAGGGCGTATGCGTTTTTCCCTGACTATATTCAGGAAAAAACGCATACGCCCTTTTTGGCCAAGTGCATCATTGTGGACGTTCTGCCTCTTTTCCTATGCTTTACATGCAATTCCAGTGTACCTCCAGAAATCGGTTTCCTGCAATTCTGCCCCGCTTTCAACTCCTCTTGGCAGCCTTACTTCAATATATTTTTGGAAGATAGCTGTCATTTATAACTCTGCAGGTTTGTGAATTACAGTGCCCCTGAGCTCCTTTCTTCAACTCGCTTTCTTGTGAGCTGGCCGCAACACCGCAAGATTGCTTCAGGCGCTAGTTTGATTCCGGCACGGCATGCTGAGCCTTTGGTTAATTCCTCTTCCTGGTTGGAAATGAGAGTTAAATTTGCCCGTCCGGATACCTCCACCTAGTCTCTCATTGGTTCTCCCTATTCCTGTTCATTTTCCACAGAAATTGCAAACTGGGCCAAACAGGAGGTTAAAGGCACTGACTCTCCAAGTGGGGAGAGTGTTAGTAAAGCGTCTGGAATGTTGCACCCGAGTACCAGGGAACGAAAACTGAGACACATTTGAACACGTTTCCCGATCACACGGTGGATCATACTCTGGGTTCCACATGCATGTTTTAGCTGAAGGAAGAATCCCTTAAACCTGGAGAGTTGAGAACCATGGAATGGGTACCATGCAATATGACTTCAAAGGGTCTGCATTTGCTCACCGAACCTCAGCAATCCTATCACTGCTGCGTTTATGCCGCTGTACACACGCTTGATTCTCTTTCGGAGACATATAAATCCATAGGTTTTAAGATTCTTACTAGTCAGGTATATTCTTAGGCGTTTAATATGGGGTGTTGAGTCCACTTCGTTGAGCAAGGAGTAGCTCTTGTCTATTACATATTTGGCTTATGGAACGGTATCTGTGCTAATTTCAATCTCTGGTTTGATGCAGCACCCCAATTCACCCGTCCCCTTAAGCAAGCATAAGTTGGTTTTCTACATTTGACACCCTGTTCTGTTTTGTAATTCAGTTCTTGTGTAGCCAAGTTTACATTCCGTGTATTAGTGATATCTTATGATGTTTCTTTTTCTGTGTGACTAATTTCACTTAGAATCATCGTACCTGAATCCACTCATTATGCTGCTACGGGCCTGATGACATAGATTTCATTGCTGAGTGATATTGCATTGTACGTAAGTACCACAATTTCTTTATCCATTTTTCGCTTTCTGTGATATTCAACTTGTACCGTAAACTAGGTTCTTGTAAACAGAGCCGTCCCAAACTTTGGGGTGGCTGTGTCTTTTTGATTTTAATTTCCCTAAGCTATAGGACCATAAGTGGAAGTGCCCTAGGCTCTGTTGCTTTGTTTTTTGGATGTTTCAGGAAACACCATACACTTCTCCAGAGTGGCTGCTGGCAATTTACATCCCGCCCATCAGCATAACTAGGCTCCCAGTTCTCCATGGCCTGTCCTGCCTTTCTGGATTTTACACTTTTTTCAGATGGCCCTTTTGACCGGGGGGCAGTGAGACTTCATTGTAGTGCAGATTTCATTTGCAAGCTTGCTTGGTTGGCCAAAAAGGGCGTATGCGTTTTTTCTTGAATATATTCAGGAAAAAACGCATACGCCCTTTTTGGCCAAGTGCATCATTGTGGACGTTCTGCCTCTTTTCCTATGCTTTACATGCAATTCCAGTCTACCTCCTGAAATCGGTTTCCTGCAATTCTGCCCTGCTTTCAACTCCTCTTGGCATCCTAATTCAATATATTTTTGGAAGATAGCTGTCATTTATAACTCTGCAGGTTTGTGAATTACAGTGCCCCTGAGCTCCTTTCTTCAACTCGCTTTCTTGTGAGCTGCCGCAACACCGCAGGATTGCTTCAGGCCCTAGTTTGGTTCCGGCACGGCATGCTGAGCCTTTGGTTAATTCCTCTTCCTGGTGGGAAATGAGAGTTAAATTGGCCCGTCCGGACACCTCCACCTAATCTCTCATTGGTTCTCCCTATTCCTGTTCATCTTCCGCAGAAATTGCTAACTGGGCCAAACAGGAGGTTAAAGGCACTGACTCTCCAAGTGGGGAGAGTGTTAGTAAAGCGTCTGGAATGTTGCACCCGAGTACCAGGGGACCAAAACTGAGACACATTTGAACACGTTTTCCGACCACATGGTGGATCATACTCTGGGTTCCACATGCATGTTTTAGCTGAAGGAAGAATCCCTTAAACATGGAGAGTTGAGACCCATGGAATGGGTACCATGCAATATGACTTCAAAGGGTCTGCATTTGCTCACCGAACCTCACCAATCCTATCACTGCTGCGTTTATGCCACTGTACACACGCTTGATTCTCTTTCGGAGACATATAAATCCATAGGTTTTAAGATTCTTACTAGTCAGGTAGATTCTTACAAGTCAGGTATATTCTTAGGCGTTTAATATGGGGTGTTGAGTCCACTTCGTTGAGCAAGGAGTAGCTCTTGTCTATTACATATTTGGCTTATGGAACGGTATCTGTGCTCATTTCAATCTCTGGTTTTATGCAGCACCCCAACTCACCCGTCCCCTTAAGCAAGCATAAGTTGGTTTTCTACATTTGACACCCTGTTCTGTTTTGTAATTCAGTTCTTGTGTAGCCAAGTTTACATTCCATGTATTAGTGATATCTTATGATGTTTCATTTTCTGTGTGACTAATTTCACTTAGAATCATCGTACCTGAATCCACTCATTATGCTGCTACGGGCCTGATGACATAGATTTCATTGCTGAGTGATATTGCATTGAACGTAAGTACCACAATTTCTTTATCCATTTTTCGCTTTCTGTGATATTGAACTTGTACCGTAAACGAGGTTCTTGTAAACAGAGCCGTCCCAAACTTTGGGGTGGCTGTGTCTTTTTGATTTTAATTTCCCTAAGCTATAGGACCATAAGTGGAAGTGCCCTAGGCTCTGTTGCTTTGTTTTTTGGATGTTTCAGGAAACACCATACACTTCTCCAGAGTGGCTGCTGGCAATTTACATCCCGCCCATCAGCATAAAAAGGCTCCCAGTTCTCCATGGCCTGTCCTGCCTTTCTGGATTTTACACTTTTTTCAGATGGCCCTTTTGACCGGGGGGCAGTGAGACTTCATTGTAGTGCAGATTTCCTTTGCAAGCTTGCTTGGTTGACCAAAAAGGGCGTATGCGTTTTTTCCTGAATATATTCAGGAAAAAACGCATACGCCCTTTTTGGCCAAGTGCATCATTGTGGACGTTCTGCCTCTTTTCCTATGCTTTACATGCAATTCCAGTCTACCTCCTGAAATCGGTTTCCTGCAATTCTGCCCCCCTTTCAACTCCTCTTGGCAGCCTTACTTCAATATATTTTTGGACGATAGCTGTCATTTATAACTCTGCAGGTTTGTGAATTACAGTGCCCCTGAGCTCCTTTCTTCAACTCGCTTTCTTGTGAGCTGGCCGCAACACCGCAGGATTGCTTCTGGTCCTAGTGTGGTTCCGGCATGGCACACTGAGCCTTTGGTTAATTCCTCTTCCTGGTGGGAAATGAGAGTTAAATTTGCCCGTCTGGACACCTCCACCTAGTCTCTCATTGGTTCTCCCTATTCCTGTTCATTTTACACAGAAATTGCAAACTGGGCCAAACAGGAGGTTAAAGGCACTGACTCTCCAAGTGGGGAGAGTGTTAGTAAAGCGTCTGGAATGTTGCACCCGAGTACCAGGAAACGAAAATTGAGACACATTTGAACACGTTTTCCGATCACACGGTGGATCATACTCTGGGTTCCACATGCATGTTTTAGCTGAAGGAAGAATCCCTTAAACAGGGAGAGTTGAGACCCATGGAATGGGTACCATGCAATATGATTTCAAAGGGTCTGCATTTGCTCACCGAACCTCAGCAATCCTATCACTGCTGCGTTTATGCCGCTGTACACACGCTTGATTCTCTTTCGGAGACATATAAATCCATAGGTTTTAAGATTCTTACTAGTCACATATATTCTTAGGCGTTTAATATGGGGTGTTGAGTCCACTTCGTTGAGCAAGGAGTAGCTCTTGTCTATTACATATTTGGCTTATGGAACGGTATCTGTGCTCATTTCAATCTCTGGTTTTATGCAGCACCCCAACTCACCCGTCCCCTTAAGCAAGCATAAGTTGGTTTTCTACATTTGACACCCTGTTCTGTTTTGTAATTCAGTTCTTGTGTAGCCAAGTTTACATTCCGTGTATTAGTGATATCTTATGATGTTTCTTTTTCTGTGTGACTAATTTCACTTAGAATCATCGTACCTGAATCCACTCATTATGCTGCTACGGGCCTGATGACATAGATTTCATTGCTGAGTGATATTGCATTGTACGTAAGTACCACAACTTCTTTATCCATTTTTCGCTTTCTGTGATATTGAACTTGTTCGGTAAACGAGGTTCTTGTAAACAGAGCCGTCCCAAACTTTGGGGTGGCTGTGTCTTTTTGATTTTAATTTCCCTAAGCTATAGGACCATAAGTGGAAGTGCCCTAGGCTCTGTTGCTTTGTTTTTTGGATGTTTCAGGAAACACCATACACTTCTCCTGAGTGGCTGCTGGCAATTTACATCCCGCCCATCAGCATAACAAGGCTCCCAGTTCTCCATGGCCTGTCCTGCCTTTCTGGATTTTACACTTTTTTCAGATGGCCCTTTTGACCGGGGGGCAGTGAGACTTCATTGTAGTGCAGATTTCCTTTGCAAGCTTGCTTGGTTGGCCAAAAAGGGCGTATGCGTTTTTTCCTGAATATATTCAGGAAAAAACGCATACGCCCTTTTTGGCCAAGTGCATCATTGTGGACGTTCTGCCTCTTTTCCTATGCTTTACATGCAATTCCAGTGTACCTCCAGAAATCGGTTTCCTGCAATTCTGCCCCGCTTTCAACTCCTCTTGGCAGCCTTACTTCAATATATTTTTGGAAGATAGCTGTCCTTTATAACTCTGCAGGTTTGTGAATTACAGTGCCCCTGAGCTCCTTTCTTCAACTCGCTTTCTTGTGAGCTGGCCGCAACACCGCAGGATTGCTTCAGGCCCTAGTTTGATTCTGGCACGGCATGCTGAGCCTTTGGTTAATTCCTCTTCCTGGTGGGAAATGAGAGTTAAATTTGCCCGTCCGGATACCTCCACCTAGTCTCTCATTGGTTCTCCCTATTCCTGTTCATTTTCCACAGAAATTGCAAACTGGGCCAAACAGGAGGTTAAAGGCACTGACTCTCCAAGTGGGGAGAGTGTTAGTAAAGCGTCTGGAATGTTGCACCCGAGTACCAGGGAACGAAAACTGAGACACATTTGAACACGTTTCCCGATCACACGGTGGATCATACTCTGGGTTCCACATGCATGATTTAGCTGAAGGAAGAATCCCTTAAACCTGGAGAGTTGAGAACCATGGAATGGGTACCATGCAATATGACTTCAAAGGGTCTGCATTTGCTCACCGAACCTCAGCAATCCTATCACTGCTGCGTTTATGCCGCTGTACACACGCTTGATTCTCTTTCGGAGACATATAAATCCATAGGTTTTAAGATTCTTACTAGTCAGGTATATTCTTAGGCGTTTAATATGGGGTGTTGAGTCCACTTCGTTGAGCAAGGAGTAGCTCTTGTCTATTACATATTTGGCTTATGGAATGGTATCTGTGCTCATTTCAATCTCTGGTTTTATGCAGCACCCCAACTCACCCGTCCCCTTAAGCAAGCATAAGTTGGTTTTCTACATTTGACACCCTGTTCTGTTTTGTAATTCAGTTCTTGTGTAGCCAAGTTTACATTCCGTGTATTAGTGATATCTTATGATGTTTCTTTTTCTGTGTGACTAATTTCACTTAGAATCATCGTACCTGAATCCACTCATTATGCTGCTACGGGCCTGATGACATAGATTTCATTGCTGAGTGATATTGCATTGTACATAAGTACCACAACTTCTTTATCCATTTTTCGCTTTCTGTGATATTCAACTTGTTCGGTAAACGAGGTTCTTGTAAACAGAGCCGTCCCAAACTTTGGGGTGGCTGTGTCTTTTTGATTTTAATTTCCCTAAGCTATAGGACCATAAGTGGAAGTGCCCTAGGCTCTGTTGCTTTGTTTTTTGGATGTTTCAGGAAACACCATACACCTCTCCCGAGTGGCTCTTGGCAATTTACATCCCGCCCATCAGCATAACAAGGCTCCCAGTTCTCCATGGCCTGTCCTGCCTTTCTGGATTTTACACTTTTTTCAGATGGCCCTTTTGACCGGGGGGAAGTGAGACTTCATTGTAGTTCAGATTTCCTTTGCAAGCTTGCTTGGTTGGCCAAAAAGGGCGTATGCGTTTTTTCCTGAATATATTCAGGAAAAAACGCATACGCCCTTTTTGGCCAAGCGCATCATTGTGGACGTTCTGCCTCTTTTCCTATGCTTTAAATGCAATTCCAGTGTACCTCCAGAAATCGGTTTCCTGCAATTCTGCCCCGCTTTCAAGTCCTCTTGGCAGCCTTACTTCAGTATATTTTTGGACGATAGCTGTCATTTATAACTCTGCAGGTTTGTGAATTACAGTGCCCCTGAGCTCCTTTCTTCAACTCGCTTTCTTGTGAGCTGGCCGCAACACCGCAGGATTGCTTCAGGCCCTAATCTGGTTCCGGCACGGCACGCTGAGCCTTTGGTTAATTCCTCTTCCTGGTGGGAAATGAGAGTTAAATTTGCCCGTCCAGACACCTCCACCTAGTCTCTCATTGGTTCTCCCTATTCCTGTTCACCTTCCTCAGAAATTGCAAATGGGCCAAACAGGAGGTTAAAGGCACTGACTCTCCAAGTCGGGAGAGTGTTAGTAAAGCGTGTGGAATGTTGCACCCGAGTACCAGGGGACGAGAACTGAGACATATTGGAACACGTCTCCCGATCACACGGTTGATCATTCTCTGGGTTCCACGTGCATGTTTTACCTGAAGGCAGAATCCCTTAAACCTGGAGAGTTGAGACCCGTGGAATGGGTACCATGCAGTATGACTTCAAAGGGTCTTCATTTGCTCACCGAACGTCTCCAATCCTATCACTGCTGCGTTTATGCCCCTGTACACACGCTTGATTTTCTTTCAGACACATAGCAATCCATAGGTTTTAAGATACTTACTAGTCAGGTACATTCTTAGGCGTTTAATATGGGGTGTTGAGTCCATTTCGTTGAGCAAGGAGTAGTTCTTGTCTATTCCATATTTGGCTTAAGGAACTTTATCTGTGCTCATTTCAATCTCTGGTTTGATGCAGCACCCCAACTCACCTTTCCCCTTAAGCAAGCATAAGTTGGTTTTCTAAATTTGAGACCCTGTTCTGTTTTGTAATCCAGTTCCTGTGTAGCCAAGTTTACATCCCGTGTATTAGTGATATCTTATGATGTTTCTTTTTCTGTGTGACTTATTTCAGTTAGAATCATCATACCTGAATCCACTCATTATGCTGCTACGGGCCTGATGACATAGATTTCATTGCTGAGTGATATTGCATTGTACGTAAGTACCACAACTTCTTTATCCATTTTTCACTTTCTGCGATATTGAACTTGTACCGTAAACGAGGTTCTTGTAAACAGAGCTGTCCCAAACTTTGGGGTGGCTGTGTCTTTTTGATTTTAATTTCCCTAAGCTATAGGACCATAAGTGGAAGTGCCCTAGGCTCTGTTGCTTTGTTTTTTAGATGTTTCAGGAAACACCATACATCTCTCCCGAGTGGCTGTTGGCAATTTACATCCCGCCCATCAGCATAACAAGGCTCCCAGTTCTCCATGGCCTGTCCTGCCTTTCTGGATTTTACACTTTTTTCAGATGGCCCTTTTGACCAGTGGGCAGTGAGACTTCATTGTAGTGCAGATTTCCTTTGCAAGCTTGCTTGGTTGGCCAAAAAGTGTGTATGCGTTTTTTCCTGAATATATTCAGGAAAAAACGCATACGCCCTTTTTGGCCAAGCGCATCATTGTGGACGTTCTGCCTCTTTTCCTATGCTTTAAATGCAATTCCAGTCTACCTCCTGAAATCGGTTTCCTGCAATTCTGCCCCGCTTTCAAGTCCTCTTGGCAGCCTTACTTCAGTATATTTTTGGACGATAGCTGTCATTTATAACTCTGCAGGTTTGTGAATTACAGTGCCCCTGAGCTCCTTTCTTCAACTCGCTTTCTTGTGAGCTGGCCGCAACACCGCAGGATTGCTTCAGGCCCTAATCTGTTTCCGGCACGGCACGCTGAGCCTTTGGTTAATTCCTCTTCCTGGTGGGAAATGAGAGTTAAATTTGCCCGTCCAGACACCTCCAGCTAGTCTCTCATTGGTTCTCCCTATTCCTGTTCATCTTCCGCAGAAATTGCAAACTGGGCCAAACAGGAGGGTAAAGGCACTGACTCTCCAAGTCGGGAGAGTGTTAGTAAAGCGTCTGGAATGTTGCAGCCGAGTACCAGGGGACGAGAACTGAGACATATTGGAACACGTCTCCCGATCACACGGTTGATCATACTCTGGGTTACACATGCATGTTTTACCTGAAGGCAGAATCCCTTAAACCTGGAGAGTTGAGACCCGTGGAATGGGTACCATGCAATATGACTTCAAAGGGTCTTCATTTGCTCACCGAACCTCTCCAATCCTATCACTGCTGCGTTTATGCCCCTGTACACACGCTTGATTTTCTTTCAGACACATAGCAATTCATAGGTTTTAAGATACTTACTAGTCAGGTACATTCTTAGGCGTTTAATATGGGGTGTTGAGTCCACTTCGTTGAGCAAGGAGTAGCTCTTGTCTATTACATATTTGGCTTATGGAACGGTATCTGTGCTCATTTCAATCTCTGGTTTTATGCAGCACCCCAACTCACCCGTCCCCTTAAGCAAGCATAAGTTGGTTTTCTACATTTGACACCCTGTTCTGTTTTGTAATTCAGTTCTTGTGTAGCCAAGTTTACATTCCGTGTATTAGTGATATCTTATGATGTTTCTTTTTCTGTGTGACTAATTTCACTTAGAATCATCGTACCTGAATCCACTCATTATGCTGCTACGGGCCTGATGACATAGATTTCATTGCTGAGTGATATTGCATTGTACCTAAGTACCACAATTTCTTTATCCATTTTTCGCTTTCTGTGATATTGAACTTGTACCGTAAACGAGGTTCTTGTAAACAGCGCCGTCCCAAACTTTGGGGTGGCTGTGTCTTTTTGATTTTAATTTCCCTATGCTATAGGACCATAAGTGGAAGTGCCCTAGGCTCTGTTGCTTTGTTTTTTGGATGTTTCAGGAAACACCATACACTTCTCCAGAGTGGCTGCTGGCAATTTACATCCCGCCCATCAGCATAACTAGGCTCCCAGTTCTCCATGGCCTGTCCTGCCTTTCTGGATTTTACACTTTTTTCAGATGGCCCTTTTGACCGGGGGGCAGTGAGACTTCATTGTAGTGCAGATTTCCTTTGCAAGCTTGCTTGGTTGGCCAAAAAGGGCGTATGCGTTTTTTCCTGAATATATTCAGGAAAAAACGCATACGCCCTTTTTGGCCAAGTGCATCATTGTGGGCGTTCTGCCTCTTTTCCTATGCTTTACATGCAATTCCAGTCTACCTCCTGAAATCGGTTTCCTGCAATTCTGCCCTGCTTTCAACTCCTCTTGGCATCCTAATTCAATATATTTTTGGAAGATAGCTGTCATTTATAACTCTGCAGGTTTGTGAATTACAGTGCCCCTGAGCTCCTTTCTTCAACTCGCTTTCTTGTGAGCTGGCCACAACACCGCAGGATTGCTTCAGGCCCTAGTTTGGTTCCGGCACGGCATGCTGAGCCTTTGGTTAATTCCTCTTCCTGGTGGGAAATGAGAGTTAAATTGGCCCGTCCGGACACCTCCACCTAATCTCTCATTGGTTCTCCCTATTCCTGTTCATCTTCCGCAGAAATTGCTAACTGGGCCAAACAGGAGGTTAAAGGCACTGACTCTCCAAGTGGGGAGAGTGTTAGTAAAGCGTCTGGAATGTTGCACCCGAGTACCAGGGGACGAAAACTGAGACACATTTGAACACGTTTTCCGACCACATGGTGGATCATACTCTGGGTTCCACATGCATGTTTTAGCTGAAGGAAGAATCCCTTAAACAGGGAGAGTTGAGACCCATGGAATGGGTACCATGCAATATGACTTCAAAGGGTCTGCAGTTGCTCACCGAACCTCACCAATCCTATCACTGCTGCGTTTATGCCGCTGTACACACGCTTGATTCTCTTTCGGAGACATATAAATCCATAGGTTTTAAGATTCTTACTAGTCAGGTAGATTCTTACTAGTCAGGTATATTCTTAGGCGTTTAATATGGGGTGTTGAGTCCACTTCGTTGAGCAAGGAGTAGCTCTTGTCTATTACATATTTGGCTTATGGAACTGTATCTCTGCTCATTTCAATCTCTGGTTTTATGCAGCACCCCAACTCACCCGTCCCCTTAAGCAAGCATAAGTTGGTTTTCTACTTTTGACACCCTGTTCTGTTTTGTAATTCAGTTCTTGTGTAGCCAAGTTTACATTCCATGTATTAGTGATATCTTATGATGTTTCTTTTTCTGTGTGACTAATTTCACTTAGAATCATCGTACCTGAATCCACTCATTATGCTGCTACGGGCCTGATGACATAGATTTCATTGCTGAGTGATATTGCATTGTACGTAAGTACCACAACTTCTTTATCCATTTTTCGCTTTCTCTGATATTGAACTTGTACCGTAAACGAGGTTCTTGTAAACAGAGCCGTCCCAAACTTTGGGGTGGCTGTGTCTTTTTGATTTTAATTTCCCTAAGCTATAAGACCATAAGTGGAAGTGCCCTAGGCTCTGTTGCTTTGTTTTTTGGATGTTTCAGGAAACACCATACACTTCTCCAGAGTGGCTGCTGGCAATTTACATCCCGCCCATCAGCATAACAAGGCTCCCAGTTCTAAATGGCCTGTCCTGCCTTTCTGGATTTTACACTTTTTTCAGATGGCCCTTTTGACCGGGGGGCAGTGAGACTTCATTGTAGTGCAGATTTCCTTTGCAAGCTTGCTTGGTTGGCCAAAAAGGGCGTATGCGTTTTTCCCTGAATATATTCAGGAAAAAACACATACGCCCTTTTTGGCCAAGTGTATCATTGTGGACGTTCTGCCTCTTTTCCTATGCTTTACATGCAATTCCAGTCTACCTCCTGAAATCGGTTTCCTGCAATTCTGCCCCGCTTTCAACTCCTCTTGGCAGCCTTACTTCAATATATTTTTGGAAGATAGCTGTCATTTATAACTCTGCAGGTTTGTGAATTACAGTGCCCCTGAGCTCCTTTCTTCAACTCGCTTTCTTGTGAGCTGGCCGCAACACCGCAGGATTGCTTCAGGCCCTAGTTTGGTTCCGGCACGGCATGCTGAGCCTTTGGTTAATTCCTCTTCCTGGTGGGAAATGAGAGTTAAATTTGCCCGTCCGGACACCTCCACCTAGTCTCTCATTGGTTCTCCCTATTGCTGTTCATTTTCCACAGAAATTGCAAACTGGGCCAAACAGGAGGTTAAAGGCACTGACTCTCCAAGTGGGGAGAGTGTTAGTAAAGCGTCTGGAATGTTGCACCCGAGTACCAGGGGACGAAAACTGAAACACATTTGAACACGTTTCCCGATCACACGGTGGATCATACTCTGGGTTCCACATGCATGTTTTAGCTGAAGGAAGAATCCATTAAACCTGGAGAGTTGAGACCCATGGAATGGGTACCATGCAATATGACTTCAAAGGGTCTGCATTTGCTCACCGAACCTCAGCAATCCTATCACTGCTGCGTTTATGCCGCTGTACACACGCTTGATTCTCTTTCGGAGACATATAAATCCATAGGTTTTAAGATTCTTACTAGTCAGGTAGATTCTTAGGCGTTTAATATGGAGTGTTGAGTCCACATCGTTGAGCAAGGAGTAGCTCTTGTCTATTACATATTTGGCTTATGGAACGGTATCTGTGCTAATTTCAATCTCTGGTTTTATGCAGCACCCCAACTCACCCGTCCCCTTAAGCAAGCATAAGTTGGTTTTCTACATTTGACACCCTGTTCTGTTTTGTAATTCAGTTCTTGTGTAGCCAAGTTTACATTCCGTGTATTAGTGATATCTTATGATGTTTCTTTTTCTGTGTGACTAATTTCACTTAGAATCATCGTACCTGAATCCACTCATTATGCTGCTACGGGCCTGTTGACATAGATTTCATTGCTGAGTGATATTGCATTGTACGTAAGTACCACAATTTCTTTATCCATTTTTCGCTTTCTGTGATATTGAACTTGTACCGTAAACGAGGTTCTTGTAAACAGAGCCGTCCCAAACTTTGGGGTGGCTGTGTCTTTTTGATTTTAATTTCCCTAAGCTATAGGACAATAAGTGGAAGTGCCCTAGGCTCTGTTGCTTTGTTTTTTGGATGTTTCAGGAAACACCATACACTTCTCCAGAGTGGCTGCTGGCAATTTACATCCCGCCCATCAGCATAACTAGGCTCCCAGTTCTCCATGGCCTGTCCTGCCTTTCTGGATTTTACACTTTTTTCAGATGGCCCTTTTGACCGGGGGGCAGTGAGACTTCATTGTAGTGCAGATTTCCTTTGCAAGCTTGCTTGGTTGGCCAAAAAGGGCGTATGCGTTTTTTCCTGAATATATTCAGGAAAAAACGCATACGCCCTTTTTGGCCAAGTGCATCATTGTGGACGTTCTGCCTCTTTTCCTATGCTTTACATGCAATTCCAGTCTACCTCCTGAAATCGGTTTCCTGCAATTCTGCCCCCCTTTCAACTCCTCTTGGCAGCCTTACTTCAATATATTTTTGGAAGATAGCTGTCATTTATAACTCTGCAGGTTTGTGAATTACAGTGCCCCTGAGCTCCTTTCTTCAACTCGCTTTCTTGTGAGCTGGCCACAACACCGCAGGATTGCTTCAGGCCCTAGTTTGGTTCTGGCACGGCATGCTGAGCCTTTGGTTAATTCCTCTTCCTGGTGGGAAATGAGAGTTAAATTGGCCCGTCCAGACACCTCCACCTAATCTCTCATTGGTTCTCCCTATTCCTGTTCATCTTCCGCAGAAATTGCTAACTGGGCCAAACAGGAGGTTAAAGGCACTGACTCTCCAAGTGGGGAGAGTGTTAGTGAAGCGTCTGGAATGTTGCACCCGAGTACCAGGGGACGAAAACTGAGACACATTTGAACACGTTTTCCGACCACATGGTGGATCATACTCTGGGTTCCACATGCATGTTTTAGCTGAAGGAAGAATCCCTTAAACAGGGAGAGTTGAGACCCATGGAATGGGTACCATGCAATATGACTTCAAAGGGTCTGCATTTGCTCACCGAACCTCACCAATCCTATCACTGCTGCGTTTATGCCGCTGTACACATGCTTGATTCTCTTTGGGAGACATATAAATCCATAGGTTTTAAGATTCTTACTAGTCAGGTAGATTCTTACTAGTCAGGTATATTCTTAGGCGTTTAATATGGGGTGTTTTGTCCACTTCGTTGAGCAAGGAGTAGCTCTTGTCTATTACATATTTGGCTTATGGAACTGTATCTCTGCTCATTTCAATCTCTGGTTTTATGCAGCACCCCAACTCACCCGTCCCCTTAAGCAAGCATAAGTTGGTTTTCTACATTTGACACCCTGTTCTGTTTTGTAATTCAGTTCTTGTGTAGCCAAGTTTACATTCCATGTATTAGTGATATCTTATGATGTTTCTTTTTCTGTGTGACTAATTTCACTTAGAATCATCGTACCTGAATCCACTCATTATGCTGCTACGGGCCTGATGACATAGATTTCATTGCTGAGTGATATTGCATTGTACGTAAGTACCACAACTTCTTTATCCATTTTTCGCTTTCTGTGATATTGAACTTGTACCGTAAACGAGGTTCTTGTAAACAGAGCCGTCCCAAACTTTGGGGTGGCTGTGTCTTTTTGATTTTAATTTCCCTAAGCTATAGGACCATAAGTGGAAGTGCCCTAGGCTCTGTTGCTTTGTTTTTTGGATGTTTCAGGAAACACCATACACTTCTCCAGAGTGGCTGCTGGCAATTTACATCCCGCCCATCAGCATAACAAGGCTCCCAGTTCTAAATGGCCTGTCCTGCCTTTCTGGATTTTACACTTTTTTCAGATGGCCCTTTTGACCGGGGGGCAGTGAGACTTCATTGTAGTGCAGATTTCCTTTGCAAGCTTGCTTGGTTGGCCAAAAAGGGCGTATGCGTTTTTCCCTGAATATATTCAGGAAAAAACACATACGCCCTTTTTGGCCAAGTGTATCATTGTGGACGTTCTGCCTCTTTTCCTATGCTTTACATGCAATTCCAGTCTACCTCCTGAAATCGGTTTCCTGCAATTCTGCCCCGCTTTCAACTCCTCTTGGCAGCCTTACTTCAATATATTTTTGGAAGATAGCTGTCATTTTTAACTCTGCAGGTTTGTGAATTACAGTGCCCCTGAGCTCCTTTCTTCAACTCGCTTTCTTGTGAGCTGGCCGCAACACCGCAGGATTGCTTCAGGCCCTAGTTTGGTTCCGGCACGGCATGCTGAGCCTTTGGTTAATTCCTCTTCCTGGTGGGAAATGAGAGTTAAATTTGCCCGTCCGGACACCTCCACCTAGTCTCTCATTGGTTCTCCCTATTCCTGTTCATTTTCCACAGAAATTGCAAACTGGGCCAAACAGGAGGTTAAAGGCACTGACTCTCCAAGTGGGGAGAGTGTTAGTAAAGCGTCTGGAATGTTGCACCCGAGTACCAGGGGACGAAAACTGAAACACATTTGAACACGTTTCCCGATCACACGGTGGATCATACTCTGGGTTCCACATGCATGTTTTAGCTGAAGGAAGAATCCCTTAAACATGGAGAGATGAGACCCATGGAATGGGTACCATGCATTATGACTTCAAAGGGTCTGCATTTGCTCACCGAACCTCAGCAATCCTATCACTGCTGCGTTTATGCCGCTGTACACACGCTTGATTCTCTTTCGGAGACATATAAATCCATAGGTTTTAAGATTCTTACTAGTCAGGTATATTCTTAGGCGTTTAATATGGGGTGTTGAGTCCACTTCGTTGAGCAAGGAGTAGCTCTTGTCTATTCCATATTTGGCTTAAGGAACTTTATCTGTGCTCATTTCAATCTCTGGTTTGATGCAGCACCCCAACTCACCTTTCCCCTTAAGCAAGCATAAGTTGGTTTTCTAAATTTGAGACCCTGTTCTGTTTTGTAATCCAGTTCCTGTGTAGCCAAGTTTACATTCCGTGTATTAGTGATATCTTATGATGTTTCTTTTTCTGTGTGACTTATTTCAGTTAGAATCATCATACCTGAATCCACTCATTATGCTGCTACGGGCCTGATGACATAGATTTCATTGCTGAGTGATATTGCATTGTACGTAAGTACCACAACTTCTTTATCCATTTTTCACTTTCTGCGATATTGAACTTGTACCGTAAACGAGGTTCTTGTAAACAGAGCCGTCCCAAACTTTGGGGTGGCTGTGTCTTTTTGATTTTAATTTCCCTAAGCTATAGGACCATAAGTGGAAGTGCCCTAGGCTCTGTTGCTTTGTTTTTTAGATGTTTCAGGAAACACCATACACCTCTCCCGAGTGGCTGTTGGCAATTTACATCCCGCCCATCAGCATAACAAGGCTCCCAGTTCTCCATGGCCTGTCCTGCCTTTCTGGATTTTACACTTTTTTCAGATGGCCCTTTTGACCGGGGCGAAGTGAGACTTCATTGTAGTTCAGATTTCCTTTGCAAGCTTGCTTGGTTGGCCAAAAAGGGCGTATGCGTTTTTTCCTGAATATATTCAGGAAAAAACGCATACGCCCTTTTTGGCCAAGCGCATCATTGTGGACGTTCTGCCTCTTTTCCTATGCTTTAAATGCAATTCCAGTCTACCTCCTGAAATCGGTTTCCTGCAATTCTGCCCCGCTTTCAAGTCCTCTTGGCAGCCTTACTTCAGTATATTTTTGGACGATAGCTGTCATTTATAACTCTGCAGGTTTGTGAATTACAGTGCCCCTGAGCTCCTTTCTTCAACTCGCTTTCTTGTGAGCTGTCCGCAACACCGCAGGATTGCTTCAGGCCCTAATCTGGTTCCGGCACGGCACGCTGAGCCTTTGGTTAATTCCTCTTCCTGGTGGGAAATGAGAGTTAAATTTGCCCGTCCAGACACCTCCACCTAGTCTCTCATTGGTTCTCCCTATTCCTGTTCACCTTCCTCAGAAATTGCAAATGGGTAAAACAGGAGGTTAAAGGCACTGACTCTCCAAGTCGGGAGAGTGTTAGTAAAGCGTGTGGAATGTTGCACCCGAGTACCAGGGGACGAGAACTGAGACATATTGGAACACGTCTCCCGATCACACGGTTGATCATACTCTGGGTTCCACGTGCATGTTTTACCTGAAGGCAGAATCCCTTAAACCTGGAGAGTTGAGACCCGTGGAATGGGTACCATGCAATATGACTTCAAAGGGTCTTCATTTGCTCACCGAACCTCTCCAATCCTATCACTGCTTCGTTTATGCCCCTGTACACACGCTTGATTTTCTTTCAGACACAAAGCAATCCATAGGTTTTAAGATACTTACTAGTCAGGTACATTCTTAGGCGTTTAATATGGGGTGTTGAGTCCATTTCGTTGAGCAAGGAGTAGTTCTTGTCTATTCCATATTTGGCTTAAGGAACTTTATCTGTGCTCATTTCAATCTCTGGTTTGATGCAGCACCCCAACTCACCTTTCCCCTTAAGCAAGCATAAGTTGGTTTTCTAAATTTGAGACCCTATTGTGTTTTGTAATCCAGTTCCTGTGTAGCCAAGTTTACATTCCTTGTATTAGTGATATCTTATGATGTTTCTTTTTCTCTGTGACTTATTTCAGTTAGAATCATCATACCTGAATCCACTAATTATGCTGCTACGGGCCTGATGACATAGATTTCATTGCTGAGTGATATTGCATTGTACGTAAGTCCCAGAACTTCTTTATCCATTTTTCACTTTCTGCGATATTGAACTTGTACCGTAAACGAGGTTCTTGTAAACAGAGCTGTCCCAAACTTTGGGGTGGCTGTGTCTTTTTGATTTTAATTTCCCTAAGCTATAGGACCATAAGTGGAAGTGCCCTAGGCTCTGTTGCTTTGTTTTTTAGATGTTTCAGGAAACACCATACACCTCTCCCGAGTGGCTCTTGGCAATATACATCCCGCCCATCAGCATAACAAGGCTCCCAGTTCTCCATGGCCTGTCCTGCCTTTCTGGATTTTACACTTTTTTCAGATGGCCCTTTTGACCGGGGGGAAGTGAGAATTCATTGTAGTGCAGATTTCCTTTGCAAGCTTGCTTGGTTGGCCAAAAAGTGCGTATGCGTTTTTTCCTGAATATATTCAGGAAAAAACGCATACGCCCTTTTTGGCCAAGTGCATCATTGTGGACGTTCTGCCTCTTTTCCTATGCTTTAAATGCAATTCCAGTCTACCTCCTGAAATCGGTTTCCTGCAATTCTGCCCCGCTTTCAAGTCCTCTTGGCAGCCTTACTTCAGTATATTTTTGGACGATAGCTGTCATTTATAACTCTGCAGGTTTGTGAATTACAGTGCCCCTGAGCTCCTTTCTTCAACTCGCTTTCTTGTGAGCTGGCCGCAACACCGCAGGATTGCTTCAGGCCCTAATCTGGTTCCGGCACGGCACGCTGAGCCTTTGGTTAATTCCTCTTCCTGGTGGGAAATGAGAGTTAAATTTGCCCGTCCAGACACCTCCAGCTAGTCTCTCATTGGTTCTCCCTATTCCTGTTCATCTTCCGCAGAAATTGCAAACTGGGCCAAACAGGAGGTTAAAGGCACTGACTCTCCAAGTCGGGAGAGTGTTAGTAAAGCGTCTGGAATGTTGCACCCGAGTACCAGGGGACGAGAACTGAGACATATTGGAACACGTCTCCCGATCACACGGTTGATCATACTCTGGGTTCCACGTGCATGTTTTAGCTGAAGGAAGAATCCCTTAAACCTGGAGAGTTGAGACCCGTGGAATGGGTACCATGCAATATGACTTCAAAGGGTCTTCATTTGCTCACCGAACCTCTCCAATCCTATCACTGCTGCGTTTATGCCCCTGTACACACGCTTGATTTTCTTTCAGAGACATAGCAATCCATAGGTTTTAAGATACTTACTAGTCAGGTACATTCTTAGGCGTTTAATATGGGGTGTTGAGACCATTTCGTTGAGCAAGGAGTAGTTCTTGTCTATTCCATATTTGGCTTAAGGAACTTTATCTGTGCTCATTTCAATCTCTGGTTTTATGCAGCACCCCAACTCACCTTTCCCCTTAAGCAAGCATAAGTTGGTTTTCTAAATTTGAGACCCTGTTCTGTTTTGTAATCCAGTTCCTGTGTAGCCAAGTTTACATTCCGTGTATTAGTGATATCTTATGATGTTTCTTTTTCTGTGTGACTTATTTCAGTTAGAATCATCATACCTGAATCCACTCATTATGCTGCTACGGGCCTGATGACATAGATTTCATTGCTGAGTGATATTGCATTGTACGTAAGTACCACAACTTCTTTATCCATTTTTCACTTTCTGCGATATTGAACTTGTACCGTAAACGAGGTTCTTGTAAACAGAGCTGTCCCAAACTTTGGGGTGGCTGTGTCTTTTTGATTTTAATTTCCCTAAGCTATAGGACCATAAGTGGAAGTGCCCTAGGCTCTGTTGCTTTGTTTTTTAGATGTTTCAGGAAACACCATACACCTCTCAAGAGTGGCTCTTGGCAATTTACATCCCGCCCATCAGCATAACAAGGCTCCCAGTTCTCCATGGCCTGTCCTGCCTTTCTGGATTTTACACTTTTTTCAGATGGCCCTTTTGACCGGGGGGAAGTGAGACTTCATTGTAGTGCAGATTTCCTTTGCAAGCTTGCTTAGTTGGCAAAAAAGGGCGTATGCGTTTTTTCCTGAATATATTCAGGAAAAAACGCATACGCCCTTTTTGGCCAAGTGCATCATTGTGGACGTTCTGCCTCTTTTCCTATGCTTTAAATGCAATTCCAGTCTACCTCCTGAAATCGGTTTCCTGCAATTCTGCCCCGCTTTCAAGTCCTCTTGGCAGCCTTACTTCAGTATATTTTTGGACGATAGCTGTCATTTATAACTCTGCAGGTTTGTGAATTACAGTGCCCCTGAGCTCCTTTCTTCAACTCGCTTTCTTGTGAGCTAGCCGCAACACCGCAGGATTGCTTCAGGCCCTAATCTGGTTCCGGCACGGCACGCTGAGCCTTTGGTTAATTCCTCTTCCTGGTGGGAAATGAGAGTTTAATTTGCCCGTCCAGACACCTCCAGCTAGTCTCTCATTGGTTCTCCCTATTCCTGTTCATCTTCCGCAGAAATTGCAAACTGGGCCAAACAGGAGGTTAAAGGCACTGACTCTCCAAGTCGGGAGAGTGTTAGTAAAGCGTCTGGAATGTTGCACCCGAGTACCAGGGGACGAGAACTGAGACATATTGGAACACGTCTCCCGATCACACGGTTGATCATACTCTGGGTTACACGTGCATGTTTTACCTGAAGGCAGAATCCCTTAAACCTGGAGAGTTGAGACCCGTGGAATGGGTACCATGCAATATGACTTCAAAGGGTCTTCATTTGCTCACCGAACCTCTCCAATCCTATCACTGCTGCGTTTATGCCCCTGTACACACGCTTGATTTTCTTTCAGACACATAGCAATTCATAGGTTTTAAGATACTTACTAGTCAGGTACATTCTTAGGCGTTTAATATGGGGTGTTGAGTCCATTTCGTTGAGCAAGGAGTAGTTCTTGTCTATTCCATATTTGGCTTAAGGAACTTTATCTGTGCTCATTTCAATCTCTGGTTTGGTGCAGCACCCCAACTCACCGTTCCCCTTAAGCAAGCATAAGTTGGTTTTCTAAATTTGAGACCCTGTTCTGTTTTGTAATCCAGTTCCTGTGTAGCCAAGTTTACATTCCGTGTATTAGTGATATCTTATGATGTTTCTTTTTCTGTGTGACTTATTTCAGTTAGAATCATCATACCTGAATCCACTCATTATGCTGCTACGGGCCTGATGACATAGATTTCATTGCTGAGTGATATTGCATTGTACGTAAGTACCACAACTTCTTTATCCATTTTTCGCTTTCTGTGATATTGAACTTGTACCGTAAACGAGGTTCTTGTAAACAGAGCCGTCCCAAACTTTGGGGTGGCTGTGTCTTTTTGATTTTAATTTCCCTAAGCTATAGGACCATAAGTGGAAGTGCCCTAGGCTCTGTTGCTTTGTTTTTTGGATGTTTCAGGAAACACCATACACTTCTCCAGAGTGGCTGCTGGCAATTTACATCCCGCCCATCAGCATAACAAGGCTCCCAGTTCTCCATGGCCTGTCCTGCCTTTCTGGATTTTACACTTTTTTCAGATGGCCCTTTTGACCGGGGGGCAGTGAGACTTCATTGTAGTGCAGATTTCCTTTGCATGCTTGCTTGGTTGGCCAAAAAGGGCGTATGCGTTTTTCCCTGAATATATTCAGGAAAAAACACATACGCCCTTTTTGGCCAAGTGTATCATTGTGGACGTTCTGCCTCTTTTCCTATGCTTTACATGCAATTCCAGTCTACCTCCTGAAATCGGTTTCCTGCAATTCTGCCCCGCTTTCAACTCCTCTTGGCAGCCTTACTTCAATATAGTTTTGGAAGATAGCTGTCATTTATAACTCTGCAGGTTTGTGAATTACAGTGCCCCTGAGCTCCTTTCTTCAACTCGCTTTCTTGTGAGCTGGCCGCAACACCGCAGGATTGCTTCAGGCCCTAGTTTGGTTCCGGCACGGCATGCTGAGCCTTTGGTTAATTCCTCTTCCTGGTGGGAAATGAGAGTTAAATTTGCCCGTCCAGACACCTCCACCTAGTCTCTCATTGGTTCTCCCTATTCCTGTTCATTTTCCACAGAAATTGCAAACTGGGCCAAACAGGAGGTTAAAGGCACTGACTCTCCAAGTGGGGAGAGTGTTAGTAAAGTGTCTGGAATGTTGCACCCGAGTACCAGGGGACGAAAACTGAAACACATTTGAACACGTTTCCCGATCACACGGTGGATCATACTCTGGGTTCCACATGCATGTTTTAGCTGAAGGAAGAATCCCTTAAACATGGAGAGTTGAGACCCATGGAATGGGTACCATGCAATATGACTTCAAAGGGTCTGCATTTGCTCACCGAACCTCAGCAATCCTATCACTGCTGCGTTTATGCCGCTGTACACACGCTTGATTCTCTTTCGGAGACATATAAATCCATAGGTTTTAAGATTCTTACTAGTCAGGTATATTCTTAGGCGTTTAATATGGGGTGTTGAGTCCACTTCGTTGAGCAAGGAGTAGCTCTTGTCTATTACATATTTGGCTTATGGAACGGTATCTGTGCTCATTTCAATCTCTGGTTTTATGCAGCACCCCAACTCACCCGTCCCCATAAGCAAGCATAAGTTGGTTTTCTACATTTGACACCCTGTTCTGTTTTGTAATTCAGTTCTTGTGTAGCCAAGTTTACATTCCGTGTATTAGTGATATCTTATGATGTTTCTTTTTCTGTGTGACTAATTTCACTTAGAATCATCGTACCTGAATCCACTCATTATGCTGCTACGGGCCTGATGACATAGATTTCATTGCTGAGTGATATTGCATTGTACGTAAGTACCACAACTTCTTTATCCATTTTTCACTTTCTGCGATATTGAACTTGTACCGTAAACGAGGTTCTTGTAAACAGAGCCGTCCCAAACTTTGGGGTGGCTGTGTCTTTTTGATTTTAATTTCCCTAAGCTATAGGACCATAAGTGGAAGTGCCCTAGGCTCTGTTGCTTTGTTTTTTAGATGTTTCAGGAAACACCATACACCTCTCCCGAGTGGCTGTTGGCAATTTACATCCCGCCCATCAGCATAACAAGGCTCCCAGTTCTCCATGGCCTGTCCTGCCTTTCTGGATTTTACACTTTTTTCAGATGGCCCTTTTGACCGGGGGGCAGTGAGACTTCATTGTAGTGCAGATTTCCTTTGCAAGCTTGCTTGGTTGGCCAAAAAGGGCGTATGCGTTTTTTCCTGAATATATTCAGGAAAAAACTCATACGCCCTTTTTGGCCAAGTGCATCATTGTGGACGTTCTGCCTCTTTTCCTATGCTTTAAATGCAATTCCAGTCTACCTCCTGAAATCGGTTTCCTGCAATTCTGCCCCGCTTTCAAGTCCTCTTGGCAGCCTTACTTCAGTATATTTTTGGACGATAGCTGTCATTTATAACTCTGCAGGTTTGTGAATTACAGTGCCCCTGAGCTCCTTTCTTCAACTCGCTTTCTTGTGAGCTGGCCGCAACACCGCAGGATTGCTTCAGGCCCTAATCTGGTTCCGGCACGGCACGCTGAGCCTTTGGTTAATTCCTCTTCCTGGTGGGAAATGAGAGTTAAATTTGCCCGTCCAGACACCTCCACCTAGTCTCTCATTGGTTCTCCCTATTCCTGTTCACCTTCCTCAGAAATTGCAAATGGGCCAAACAGGAGGTTAAAGGCACTGACTCTCCAAGTCGGGAGAGTGTTAGTAAAGCGTGTGGAATGTTGCACCCGAGTACCAGGGGACGAGAACTGAGACATATTGGAACACGTCTCCCGATCACACGGTTGATCATACTCTGGGTTCCACGTGCATGTTTTAGCTGAAGGAAGAATCCCTTAAACCTGGAGAGTTGAGACCCATGGAATGGGTACCATGCAATATGACTTCAAAGGGTCTTCATTTGCTCACCGAACCTCTCCAATCCTATCACTGCTGCGTTTATGCCCCTGTACACACGCTTGATTTTCTTTCAGAGACATAGCAATCCATAGGTTTTAAGATACTTACTAGTCAGGTACATTCTTAGGCGTTTAATATGGGGTGTTGAGTCCATTTCGTTGAGCAAGGAGTAGTTCTTGTCTATTCCATATTTGGCTTAAGGAACTTTATCTGTGCTCATTTCAATCTCTGGTTTGATGCAGCACCCCAACTCACCTTTCCCCTTAAGCAAGCATAAGTTGGTTTTCTAAATTTGAGACCCTGTTCTGTTTTGTAATCCAGTTCCTGTGTAGCCAAGTTTACATTCCGTGTATTAGTGATATCTTATGATGTTTCTTTTTCTGTGTGACTTATTTCAGTTAGAATCATCATACCTGAATCCACTCATTATGCTGCTACGGGCCTGATGACATAGATTTCATTGCTGAGTGATATTGCATTGTACGTAAGTACCACAACTTCTTTATCCATTTTTCACTTTCTGCGATATTGAACTTGTACCGTAAACGAGGTTCTTGTAAACAGAGCCGTCCCAAACTTTGGGGTGGCTGTGTCTTTTTGATTTTTATTTCCCTAAGCTATAGGACCATAAGTGGAAGTGCCCTAGGCTCTGTTGCTTTGTTTTTTAGATGTTTCAGGAAACACCATACACCTCTCCCCAGTGGCTGTTGGCAATTTACATCCCGCCCATCAGCATAACAAGGCTCCCAGTTCTCCATGGCCTGTCCTGCCTTTCTGGATTTTACACTTTTTTCAGATGGCCCTTTTGACCGGGGGGAAGTGAGACTTCATTGTAGTGCAGATTTCCTTTGCAAGCTTGCTTGGTTGGCCAAAAAGGGCGTATGCGTTTTTTCCTGAATATATTCAGGAAAAAACGCATATGCCCTTTTTGGCCAAGTGCATCATTGTGGACGTTCTGCCTCTTTTCCTATGCTTTAAATGCAATTCCAGTCTACCTCCTGAAATCGGTTTCCTGCAATTCTGCCCCACTTTCAAGTCCTCTTGGCAGCCTTACTTCAGTATATTTTTGGACGATAGCTGTCATTTATAACTCTGCAGGTTTGTGAATTACAGTGCCCCTGAGCTCCTTTCTTCAACTCGCTTTCTTGTGAGCTGGCCGCAACACCGCAGGATTGCTTCAGGCCCTAGTTTGGTTCCGGCACGGCATGCTGAGCCTTTGGTTAATTCCTCTTCCTGGTGGGAAATGAGAGTTAAATTGGCCCGTCCGGACACCTCCACCTAATCTCTCATTGGTTCTCCCTATTCCTGTTCATCTTCCGCAGAAATTGCTAACTGGGCCAAACAGGAGGTTAAAGGCACTGACTCTCCAAGTGGGGAGAGTGTTAGTAAAGCGTCTGGAATGTTGCACCCGAGTACCAGGGGACGAAAACTGAGACACATTTGAACACGTTTTCCGACCACATGGTGGATCATACTCTGGGTTCCACATGCATGTTTTAGCTGAAGGAAGAATCCCTTAAACATGGAGAGTTGAGACCCATGGAATGGGTACCATGCAATATGACTTCAAAGGGTCTGCATTTGCTCACCGAACCTCACCAATCCTATCACTGCTGCGTTTATGCCGCTGTACACACACTTGATTCTCTTTCGGAGACATATAAATCCATAGGTTTTAAGATTCTTACTAGTAAGGTAGATTCTTACTAGTCAGGTATATTCTTAGGCGTTTAATATGGGGTGTTGAGTCCACTTCGTTGAGCAAGGAGTAGCTCTTGTCTATTACATATTTGGCTTATGGAACGGTATCTGTGCTCATTTCAATCTCTGGTTTTATGCAGCACCCCAACTCACCCGTCCCCTTAAGCAAGCATAAGTTGGTTTTCTACATTTGACACCCTGTTCTGTTTTGTAATTCAGTTCTTGTGTAGCCAAGTTTACATTCCGTGTATTAGTGATATCTTATGATGTTTCTTTTTCTGTGTGACTAATTTCACTTAGAATCATCGTACCTGAATCCACTCATTATGCTGCTACGGGCCTGATGACATAGATTTCATTGCTGAGTGATATTGCATTGTACGTAAGTACCACAACTTCTTTATCCATTTTTCACTTTCTGCGATATTGAACTTGTACCGTAAACGAGGTTCTTGTAAACAGAGCCGTCCCAAACTTTGGGGTGGCTGTGTCTTTTTGATTTTAATTTCCCTAAGCTATAGGACCATAAGTGGAAGTGCCCTAGGCTCTGTTGCTTTGTTTTTTAGATGTTTCAGGAAACACCATACACCTCTCCCGAGTGGCTCTTGGCAATTTACATCCCGCCCATCAGCATAACAAGGCTCCCAGTTCTCCATGGCCTGTCCTGCCTTTCTGGATTTTACACTTTTTTCAGATGGCCCTTTTGACCGGGGGGCAGTGAGACTTCATTGTAGTTCAGATTTCCTTTGCAAGCTTGCTTGGTTGGCCAAAAAGGGCGTATGCGTTTTTTCCTGAGGAAAAAACGCATACGCCCTTTTTGGCCAAGTGCATCATTGTGGACGTTCTGCCTCTTTTCCTATGCTTTAAATGCAATTCCAGTCTACCTCCTGAAATCGGTTTCCTGCAATTCTGCCCCGCTTTCAAGTCCTCTTGGCAGCCTTACTTCAGTATATTTTTGGACGATAGCTGTCATTTATAACTCTGCAGGTTTGTGAATTACAGTGCCCCTGAGCTCCTTTCTTCAACTCGCTTTCTTGTGAGCTGGCCGCAACACCGCAGGATTGCTTCAGGCCCTAATCTGGTTCCGGCACGGCACGCTGAGCCTTTGGTTAATTCCTCTTCCTGGTGGGAAATGAGAGTTAAATTTGCCCGTCCAGACACCTCCAGCTAGTCTCTCATTGGTTCTCCCTATTCCTGTTCATCTTCCGCAGAAATTGCAAACTGGGCCAAACAGGAGGTTAAAGGCACTGACTCTCCAAGTCGGGAGAGTGTTAGTAAAGCGTCTGGAATGTTGCACCCGAGTACCAGGGGACGAGAACTGAGACATATTGGAACACGTCTCCCGATCACACGGTTGATCATACTCTGGGTTCCACGTGCATGTTTTAGCTGAAGGAAGAATCCCTTAAACCTGGAGAGTTGAGACCCGTGGAATGGGTACCATGCAATATGACTTCAAAGGGTCTTCATTTGCTCACCGAACCTCTCCAATCCTATCACTGCTGCGTTTATGCCCCTGTACACACGCTTGATTTTCTTTCAGACACATAGCAATCCATAGGTTTTAAGATACTTACTAGTCAGGTACATTCTTAGGCGTTTAATATGGGGTGTTGAGTCCATTTCGTTGAGCAAGGAGTAGTTCTTGTCTATTCCATATTTGGCTTAAGGAACTTTATCTGTGCTCATTTCAATCTCTGGTTTGATGCAGCACCCCAACTCACCTTTCCCCTTAAGCAAGCATAAGTTGGTTTTCTAAATATGAGACCCTGTTCTGTTTTGTAATCCAGTTCCTGTGTAGCCAAGTTTACATTCCGTGTATTAGTGATATCTTATGATGTTTCTTTTTCTGTGTGACTTATTTCAGTTAGAATCATCATACCTGAATCCACTAATTATGCTGCTACGGGCCTGATGACATAGATTTCATTGCTGAGTGATATTGCATTGTACATAAGTACCACAACTTCTTTATCCATTTTTCACTTTCTGCGATATTGAACTTGTACCGTAAACGAGGTTCTTGTAAACAGAGCTGTCCCAAACTTTGGGGTGGCTGTGTCTTTTTGATTTTAATTTCCCTAAGCTATAGGACCATAAGTGGAAGTGCCCTAGGCTCTGTTGCTTTGTTTTTTAGATGTTTCAGGATACACCATACACCTCTCCCGAGTGGCTCTTGGCAATTTACATCCCGCCCATCAGCATAACAAGGCTCCCAGTTCTCCATGGCCTGTCCTGCCTTTCTGGATTTTACACTTTTTTCAGATGGCCCTTTTGACCGGGGGGAAGTGAGACTTCATTGTAGTGCAGATTTCCTTTGCAAGCTTGCTTGGTTGGCCAAAAAGGGCGTATGCGTTTTTTCCTGAATATATTCAGGAAAAAACGCATACGCCCTTTTTGGCCAAGTGCATCATTGTGGACGTTCTGCCTCTTTTCCTATGCTTTAAATGCAATTCCAGTCTACCTCCTGAAATCGGTTTCCTGCAATTCTGCCCCGCTTTCAAGTCCTCTTGGCAGCCTTACTTCAGTATATTTTTGGACGATAGCTGTCATTTATAACTCTGCAGGTTTGTGAATTACAGTGCCCCTGAGCTCCTTTCTTCAACTCGCTTTCTTGTGAGCTGGCCGCAACACCGCAGGATTGCTTCAGGCCCTAATCTGGTTCTGGCACGGCACGCTGAGCCTTTGGTTAATTCCTCTTCCTGGTGGGAAATGAGAGTTAAATTTGCCCGTCCAGACACCTCCAGCTAGTCTCTCATTGGTTCTCCCTATTCCTGTTCATCTTCCGCAGAAATTGCAAACTGGGCCAAACAGGAGGTTAAAGGCACTGACTCTCCAAGTCGGGAGAGTGTTAGTAAAGCGTCTGGAATGTTGCACCCGAGTACCAGGGGACGAGAACTGAGACATATTGGAACACGTCTCCCGATCACACGGTTGATCATACTCTGGGTTCCACGTGCATGTTTTAGCTGAAGGAAGAATCCCTTAAACCTGGAGAGTTGAGACCCGTGGAATGGGTACCATGCAATATGACTTCAAAGGGTCTTCATTTGCTCACCGAACCTCTCCAATCCTATCACTGCTGCGTTTATGCCCCTGTACACACGCTTGATTTTCTTTCAGAGACATAGCAATCCATAGGTTTTAAGATACTTACTAGTCAGGTACATTCTTAGGCGTTTAATATGTGGTGTTGAGTCCATTTCGTTGAGCAAGGAATAGTTCTTGTCTATTCTATATTTGGCTTAAGGAACTTTATCTGTGTTCATTTAAATCTCTGGTTTTATGCAGCACCCCAACTCACCTTTCCCCTTAAGCAACCATAAGTTGGTTTTCTAAATTTGAGACCCTGTTCTGTTTGTAATCCAGTTCCTGTGTAGCCAAGTTTACATCCCGTATATTAGTGATATCTTATGATGTTTCTTTTTCTGTGTGACTTATTTCAGTTAGAATCATCATACCTGAATCCACTCATTATGCTGCTACGGGCCTGATGACATAGATTTCATTGCTGAGTGATATTGCATTGTACGTAAGTACCAGAACTTCTTTATCCATTTTTCACTTTCTGCGATATTGAACTTGTACCGTAAACGAGGTTCTTGTAAACAGAGCCGTCCCAAACTTTGGGGTGGCTGTGTCTTTTTGATTTTAATTTCCCTAAGCTATAGGACCATAAGTGGAAGTGCCCTAGGCTCTGTTGCTTTGTTTTTTAGATGTTTCAGGAAACACCATACACCTCTCCCGAGTGGCTCTTGGCAATTTACATCCCGCCCATCAGCATAACAAGGCTCCCAGTTCTCCATGGCCTGTCCTGCCTTTCTGGATTTTACACTTTTTTCAGATGGCCCTTTTGACCGGGGGGAAGTGAGACTTCATTGTAGTGCAGATTTCCTTTGCAAGCTTGCTTGGTTGGCCAAAAAGGGCGTATGCGTTTTTTCCTGAATATATTCAGGAAAAAACGCATACGCCCTTTTTGGCCAAGTGCATCATTGTGGACGTTCTGCCTCTTTTCCTATGCTTTAAATGCAAATCCAGTCTACCTCCTGAAATCGGTTTCCTGCAATTCTGCCCCGCTTTCAAGTCCTCTTGGCAGCCTTACTTCAGTATATTTTTGGACGATAGCTGTCATTTATAACTCTGCAGGTTTGTGAATTACAGTGCCCCTGAGCTCCTTTCTTCAACTCGCTTTCTTGTGAGCTGGCCGCAACACCGCAGGATTGCTTCAGGCCCTAATCTGGTTCCGGCACGGCACGCTGAGCCTTTGGTTAATTCCTCTTCCTGGTGGGAAATGAGAGTTAAATTTGCCCGTCCAGACACCTCCAGCTAGTCTCTCATTGGTTCTCCCTATTCCTGTTCATCTTCCGCAGAAATTGCAAACTGGGCCAAACAGGAGGTTAAAGGCACTGACTCTCCAAGTCGGGAGAGTGTTAGTAAAGCGTCTGGAATGTTGCACCCGAGTACCAGGGGACGAGAACTGAGACATATTGGAACACGTCTCCCGATCACACGGTTGATCATACTCTGGGTTACACGTGCATGTTTTACCTGAAGGCAGAATCCCTTAAACCTGGAGAGTTGAGACCCGTGGAATGGGTACCATGCAATATGACTTCAAAGGGTCTTCATTTGCTCACCGAACCTCTCCAATCCTATCACTGCTGCGTTTATGCCCCTGTACACACGCTTGATTTTCTTTCAGACACATAGCAATTCATAGGTTTTAAGATACTTACTAGTCAGGTACATTCTTAGGCGTTTAATATGGGGTGTTGAGTCCATTTCGTTGAGCAAGGAGTAGTTCTTGTCTATTCCATATTTGGCTTAAGGAACTTTATCTGTGCTCATTTCAATCTCTGGTTTGATGCAGCACCCCAACTCACCTTTCCCCTTAAGCAAGCATAAGTTGGTTTTCTAAATTTGAGACCCTGTTCTGTTTTGTAATCCAGTTCCTGTGTAGCCAAGTTTACATTCCGTGTATTAGTGATATCTTATGATGTTTCTTTTTCTGTGTGACTTATTTCAGTTAGAATCATCATACCTGAATCCACTCATTATGCTGCTACGGGCCTGATGACATAGATTTCATTGCTGAGTGATATTGCATTGTACGTAAGTACCACAACTTCTTTATCCATTTTTCACTTTCTGCGATATTGAACTTGTACCGTAAACGAGGTTCTTGTAAACAGAGCCGTCCCAAACTTTGGGGTGGCTGTGTCTTTTTGATTTTAATTTCCCTAAGCTATAGGACCATAAGTGGAAGTGCCCTAGGCTCTGTTGCTTTGTTTTTTGGATGTTTCAGTAAACACCATACACCTCTCCCGAGTGGCTGATGGCAATTTAAATCCCGCCCATCAGCATAACTAGGCTCCCAGTTCTCCATGGCCTGTCCTGCCTTTCTGGATTTTACACTTTTTTCAGATGGCCCTTTTGACCGGGGGGAAGTGAGACTTCATTGTAGTGCAGATTTCCTTTGCAAGCTTGCTTGGTTGGCCAAAAAGGGCGTATGCATTTTTCCCTGAATATATTCAGGAAAAAACGCATACGCCCTTTTTGGCCAAGTGTATCATTGTGGACGTTCTGCCTCTTTTCCTATGCTTTACATGCAATTCCAGTCTACCTCCTGAAATCGGTTTCCTGCAATTCTGCCCCGCTTTCAACTCCTCTTGGCAGCCTTACTTCAATATGTTTTTGGAAGATAGCTGTCATTTATAACTCTGCAGGTTTGTGAATTACAGTGCCCCTGAGCTCCTTTCTTCAACTCGCTTTCTTGTGAGCTGGCCGCAACACCGCAGGATTGCTTCAGGCCCTAGTTTGGTTCCGGCACGGCATGCTGAGCCTTTGGTTAATTCCTCTTCCTGGTGGGAAATGAGAGTTAAATTTGCCCGTCCGGACACCTCCACCTAGTCTCTCATTGGTTCTCCCTATTCCTGTTCATTTTCCACAGAAATTGCAAACTGGGCCAAACAGGAGGTTAAAGGCACTGACTCTCCAAGTGGGGAGAGTGTTAGTAAAGCGTCTGGAATGTTGCACCCGAGTACCAGGGGACGAAAACTGAGACACATTTGAACACGTTTCCCGATCACACGGTGGATCATACTCTGGGTTCCACATGCATGTTTTAGCTGAAGGAAGAATCCATTAAACCTGGAGAGTTGAGACCCATGGAATGGGTACCATGCAATATGACTTCAAAGGGTCTGCATTTGCTCACCGAACCTCAGCAATCCTATCACTGCTGCGTTTATGCCGCTGTACACACGCTTGATTCTCTTTCGGAGACATATAAATCCATAGGTTTTAAGATTCTTACTAGTCAGGTAGATTCTTACTAGTCAGGTATATTCTTAGGCGTTTAATATGGGGTGTTGAGTCCACTTCGTTGAGCAAGGAGTAGCTCTTGTCTATTACATATTTGGCTTATGGAACGGTATCTGTGCTCATTTCAATCTCTGGTTTTATGCAGCACCCCAACTCACCCGTCCCCTTAAGCAAGCATAAGTTGGTTTTCTACATTTGACACCCTGTTCTGTTTTGTAATTCAGTTCTTGTGTAGCCAAGTTTACATTCCGTGTATTAGTGATATCTTATGATGTTTCTTTTTCTGTGTGACTAATTTCACTTAGAATCATCGTACCTGAATCCACTCATTATGCTGCTACGGGCCTGATGACATAGATTTCATTGCTGAGTGATATTGCATTGTACGTAAGTACCACAATTTCTTTATCCATTTTTCGCTTTCTGTGATATTGAACTTGTACCGTAAACGAGGTTCTTGTAAACAGAGCCGTCCCAAACTTTGGGGTGGCTGTGTCTTTTTGATTTTAATTTCCCTAAGCTATAGGACCATAAGTGGAAGTGCCCTAGGCTCTGTTGCTTTGTTTTTTGGATGTTTCAGGAAACACCATACACTTCTCCAGAGTGGCTGCTGGCAATTTACATCCCGCCCATCAGCATAACTAGGCTCCCAGTTCTCCATGGCCTGTCCTGCCTTTCTGGATTTTACACTTTTTTCAGATGGCCCTTTTGACCGGGGGGAAGTGAGACTTCATTGTAGTGCAGATTTCCTTTGCAAGCTTGCTTGGTTGGCCAAAAAGGGCGTATGCGTTTTTTCCTGAATATATTCAGGAAAAAACGCATACGCCCTTTTTGGCCAACTGCATCATTGTGGGCGTTCTGCCTCTTTTCCTATGCTTTACATGCAATTCCAGTCTACCTCCTGAAATCGGTTTCCTGCAATTCTGCCCTGCTTTCAACTCCTCTTGGCATCCTAATTCAATATATTTTTGGAAGATAGCTGTCATTTATAACTCTGCAGGTTTGTGAATTACAGTGCCCCTGAGCTCCTTTCTTCAACTCGCTTTCTTGTGAGCTGGCCACAACACCGCAGGATTGCTTCAGGCCCTAGTTTGGTTCCGGCACGGCATGCTGAGCCTTTGGTTAATTCCTCTTCCTGGTGGGAAATGAGAGTTAAATTGGCCCGTCCGGACACCTCCACCTAATCTCTCATTGGTTCTCCCTATTCCTGTTCATCTTCCGCAGAAATTGCTAACTGGGCCAAACAGGAGGTTAAAGGCACTGACTCTCCAAGTGGGGAGAGTGTTAGTAAAGCGTCTGGAATGTTGCACCCGAGTACCAGGGGACGAAAACTGAGACACATTTGAACACGTTTTCCGACCACATGGTGGATCATACTCTGGGTTCCACATGCATGTTTTAGCTGAAGGAAGAATCCCTTAAACAGGGAGAGTTGAGACCCATGGAATGGGTACCATGCAATATGACTTCAAAGGGTCTGCATTTGCTCACCGAACCTCACCAATCCTATCACTGCTGCGTTTATGCCGCTGTACACACGCTTGATTCTCTTTCGGAGACATATAAATCCATAGGTTTTAAGATTTTTACTAGTCAGGTAGATTCTTACTAGTCAGGTATATTCTTAGGCGTTTAATATGGAGTGTTGAGTCCACTTCGTTGAGCAAGGAGTAGCTCTTGTCTATTACATATTTGGCTTATGGAACTGTATCTCTGCTCATTTCAATCTCTGGTTTTATGCAGCACCACAACTCACCCGTCCCCTTAAGCAAGCATAAGTTGGTTTTCTACATTTGACACCCTGTTCTGTTTTGTAATTCAGTTCTTGTGTAGCCAAGTTTACATTCCATGTATTAGTGATATCTTATGATGTTTCTTTTTCTGTGTGACTAATTTCACTTAGAATCATCGTACCTGAATCCACTCATTATGCTGCTACGGGCCTGATGACATAGATTTCATTGCTGAGTGATATTGCATTGTACGTAAGTACCACAACTTCTTTATCCATTTTTCGCTTTCTGTGATATTGAACTTGTACCGTAAACGAGGTTCTTGTAAACAGAGCCGTCCCAAACTTTGGGGTGGCTGTGTCTTTTTGATTTTAATTTCCCTAAGCTATAGGACCATAAGTGGAAGTGCCCTAGGCTCTGTTGCTTTGTTTTTTGGATGTTTCAGGAAACACCATACACTTCTCCAGAGTGGCTGCTGGCAATTTACATCCCGCCCATCAGCATAACAAGGCTCCCAGTTCTAAATGGCCTGTCCTGCCTTTCTGGATTTTACACTTTTTTCAGATGGCCCTTTTGACCGGGGGGCAGTGAGACTTCATTGTAGTGCAGATTTCCTTTGCAAGCTTGCTTGGTTGGCCAAAAAGGGCGTATGCGTTTTTCCCTGAATATATTCAGGAAAAAACACATACGCCCTTTTTGGCCAAGTGTATCATTGTGGACGTTCTGCCTCTTTTCCTATGCTTTACATGCAATTCCAGTCTACCTCCTGAAATCGGTTTCCTGCAATTCTGCCCCGCTTTCAACTCCTCTTGGCAGCCTTACTTCAATATATTTTTGGAAGATAGCTGTCATTTATAACTCTGCAGGTTTGTGAATTACAGTGCCCCTGAGCTCCTTTCTTCAACTCGCTTTCTTGTGAGCTGGCCGCAACACCGCAGGATTGCTTCAGGCCCTAGTTTGGTTCCGGCACGGCATGCTGAGCCTTTGGTTAATTCCTCTTCCTGGTGGGAAATGAGAGTTAAATTTGCCCGTCCAGACACCTCCACCTAGTCTCTCATTGGTTCTCCCTATTGCTGTTCATTTTCCACAGAAATTGCAAACTGGGCCAAACAGGAGGTTAAAGGCACTGACTCTCCAAGTGGGGAGAGTGTTAGTAAAGCGTCTGGAATGTTGCACCCGAGTACCAGGGGACGAAAACTGAAACACATTTGAACACGTTTCCTGATCACACGGTGGATCATACTCTGGGTTCCACATGCATGTTTTAGCTGAAGGAAGAATCCATTAAACCTGGAGAGTTCAGACCCATGGAATGGGTACCATGCAATATGACTTCAAAGGGTCTGCATTTGCTCACCGAACCTCAGCAATCCTATCACTGCGGCGTTTATGCCGTTGTACACACGCTTAATTCTCTTTCGGAGACATATAAATCCATAGGTTTTAAGATTCTTACTAGTCAGGTAGATTCTTACTAGTCAGGTATATTCTTAGGCGTTTAATATGGGGTGTTGAGTCCACTTCGTTGAGCAAGGAGTAGCTCTTGTCTATTACATATTTGGCTTATGGAACTGTATCTCTGCTTATTTCAATCTCTGGTTTTATGCAGCACCCCAACTCACCCGTCCCCTTAAGCAAGCATAAGTTGGTTTTCTACATTTGACACCCTGTTCTGTTTTGTAATTCAGTTCTTGTGTAGCCAAGTTTACATTCCATGTATTAGTGATATCTTATGATGTTTCTTTTTCTGTGTGACTTATTTCACTTAGAATCATCGTACCTGAATCCACTCATTATGCTGCTACGGGCCTGATGACATAGATTTCATTGCTGAGTGATATTGCATTGTACGTAAGTACCACAACTTCTTTATCCATTTTTCGCTTTCTCTGATATTGAACTTGTACCGTAAACGAGGTTCTTGTAAACAGAGCCGTCCCAAACTTTGGGGTGGCTGTGTCTTTTTGATTTTAATTTCCCTAAGCTATAAGACCATAAGTGGAAGTGCCCTAGGCTCTGTTGCTTTGTTTTTTGGATGTTTCAGGAAACACCATACACTTCTCCAGAGTGGCTGCTGGCAATTTACATCCCGCCCATCAGCATAACAAGGCTCCCAGTTCTAAATGGCCTGTCCTGCCTTTCTGGATTTTACACTTTTTTCAGATGGCCCTTTTGACCGGGGGGCAGTGAGACTTCATTGTAGTGCAGATTTCCTTTGCAAGCTTGCTTGGTTGGCCAAAAAGGGCGTATGCGTTTTTCCCTGAATATATTCAGGAAAAAACACATACGCCCTTTTTGGCCAAGTGTATCATTGTGGACGTTCTGCCTCTTTTCCTATGCTTTACATGCAATTCCAGTCTACCTCCTGAAATCGGTTTCCTGCAATTCTGCCCCGCTTTCAACTCCTCTTGGCAGCCTTACTTCAATATATTTTTGGAAGATAGCTGTCATTTATAACTCTGCAGGTTTGTGAATTACAGTGCCCCTGAGCTCCTTTCTTCAACTCGCTTTCTTGTGAGCTGGCCGCAACACCGCAGGATTGCTTCAGGCCCTAGTTTGGTTCCGGCACGGCATGCTGAGCCTTTGGTTAATTCCTCTTCCTGGTGGGAAATGAGAGTTAAATTTGCCCGTCCGGACACCTCCACCTAGTCTCTCATTGGTTCTCCCTATTGCTGTTCATTTTCCACAGAAATTGCAAACTGGGCCAAACAGGAGGTTAAAGGCACTGACTCTCCAAGTGGGGAGAGTGTTAGTAAAGCGTCTGGAATGTTGCACCCGAGTACCAGGGGACGAAAACTGAAACACATTTGAACACGTTTCCCGATCACACGGTGGATCATACTCTGGGTTCCACATGCATGTTTTAGCTGAAGGAAGAATCCATTAAACCTGGAGAGTTGAGACCCATGGAATGGGTACCATGCAATATGACTTCAAAGGGTCTTCATTTGCTCACCGAACCTCTCCAATCCTATCACTGCTGCGTTTATGCCGCTGTACACACGCTTGATTCTCTTTCGGAGACATATAAATCCATAGGTTTTAAGATTCTTACTAGTCAGGTAGATTCTTAGGCGTTTAATATGGAGTGTTGAGTCCACATCGTTGAGCAAGGAGTAGCTCTTGTCTATTACATATTTGGCTTATGGAACGGTATCTGTGCTAATTTCAATCTCTGGTTTTATGCAGCACCCCAACTCACCCGTCCCCTTAAGCAAGCATAAGTTGGTTTTCTACATTTGACACCCTGTTCTGTTTTGTAATTCAGTTCTTGTGTAGCCAAGTTTACATTCCGTGTATTAGTGATATCTTATGATGTTTCTTTTTCTGTGTGACTAATTTCACTTAGAATCATCGTACCTGAATCCACTCATTATGCTGCTACGGGCCTGTTGACATAGATTTCATTGCTGAGTGATATTGCATTGTACGTAAGTACCACAATTTCTTTATCCATTTTTCGCTTTCTGTGATATTGAACTTGTACCGTAAACGAGGTTCTTGTAAACAGAGCCGTCCCAAACTTTGGGGTGGCTGTGTCTTTTTGATTTTAATTTCCCTAAGCTATAGGACAATAAGTGGAAGTGCCCTAGGCTCTGTTGCTTTGTTTTTTGGATGTTTCAGGAAACACCATACACTTCTCCAGAGTGGCTGCTGGCAATTTACATCCCGCCCATCAGCATAACTAGGCTCCCAGTTCTCCATGGCCTGTCCTGCCTTTCTGGATTTTACACTTTTTTCAGATGGCCCTTTTGACCGGGGGGCAGTGAGACTTCATTGTAGTGCAGATTTCCTTTGCAAGCTTGCTTGGTTGGCCAAAAAGGGCGTATGCGTTTTTTCCTGAATATATTCAGGAAAAAACGCATACGCCCTTTTTGGCCAAGTGCATCATTGTGGACGTTCTGCCTCTTTTCCTATGCTTTACATGCAATTCCAGTCTACCTCCTGAAATCAGTTTCCTGCAATTCTGCCCCCCTTTCAACTCCTCTTGGCAGCCTTACTTCAATATATTTTTGGAAGATAGCTGTCATTTATAACTCTGCAGGTTTGTGAATTACAGTGCCCCTGAGCTCCTTTCTTCAACTCGCTTTCTTGTGAGCTGGCCACAACACCGCAGGATTGCTTCAGGCCCTAGTTTGGTTCTGGCACGGCATGCTGAGCCTTTGGTTAATTCCTCTTCCTGGTGGGAAATGAGAGTTAAATTGGCCCGTCCAGACACCTCCACCTAATCTCTCATTGGTTCTCCCTATTCCTGTTCATCTTCCGCAGAAATTGCTAACTGGGCCAAACAGGAGGTTAAAGGCACTGACTCTCCAAGTGGGGAGAGTGTTAGTGAAGCGTCTGGAATGTTGCACCCGAGTACCAGGGGACGAAAACTGAGACACATTTGAACACGTTTTCCGACCACATGGTGGATCATACTCTGGGTTCCACATGCATGTTTTAGCTGAAGGAAGAATCCCTTAAACAGGGAGAGTTGAGACCCATGGAATGGGTACCATGCAATATGACTTCAAAGGGTCTGCATTTGCTCACCGAACCTCACCAATCCTATCACTGCTGCGTTTATGCCGCTGTACACATGCTTGATTCTCTTTGGGAGACATATAAATCCATAGGTTTTAAGATTCTTACTAGTCAGGTAGATTCTTACTAGTCAGGTATATTCTTAGGCGTTTAATATGGGGTGTTGAGTCCACTTCGTTGAGCAAGGAGTAGCTCTTGTCTATTACATATTTGGCTTATGGAACTGTATCTCTGCTCATTTCAATCTCTGGTTTTATGCAGCACCCCAACTCACCCGTCCCCTTAAGCAAGCATAAGTTGGTTTTCTACATTTGACACCCTGTTCTGTTTTGTAATTCAGTTCTTGTGTAGCCAAGTTTACATTCCATGTATTAGTGATATCTTATGATGTTTCTTTTTCTGTGTGACTAATTTCACTTAGAATCATCGTACCTGAATCCACTCATTATGCTGCTACGGGCCTGATGACATAGATTTCATTGCTGAGTGATATTGCATTGTACGTAAGTACCACAACTTCTTTATCCATTTTTCGCTTTCTGTGATATTGAACTTGTACCGTAAACGAGGTTCTTGTAAACAGAGCCGTCCCAAACTTTGGGGTGGCTGTGTCTTTTTGATTTTAATTTCCCTAAGCTATAGGACCATAAGTGGAAGTGCCCTAGGCTCTGTTGCTTTGTTTTTTGGATGTTTCAGGAAACACCATACACTTCTCCAGAGTGGCTGCTGGCAATTTACATCCCGCCCATCAGCATAACAAGGCTCCCAGTTCTAAATGGCCTGTCCTGCCTTTCTGGATTTTACACTTTTTTCAGATGGCCCTTTTGACCGGGGGGCAGTGAGACTTCATTGTAGTGCAGATTTCCTTTGCAAGCTTGCTTGGTTGGCCAAAAAGGGCGTATGCGTTTTTCTCTGAATATATTCAGGAAAAAACACATACGCCCTTTTTGGCCAAGTGTATCATTGTGGACGTTCTGCCTCTTTTCCTATGCTTTACATGCAATTCCAGTCTACCTCCTGAAATCGGTTTCCTGCAATTCTGCCCCGCTTTCAACTCCTCTTGGCAGCCTTACTTCAATATATTTTTGGAAGATAGCTGTCATTTATAACTCTGCAGGTTTGTGAATTACAGTGCCCCTGAGCTCCTTTCTTCAACTCGCTTTCTTGTGAGCTGGCCGCAACACCGCAGGATTGCTTCAGGCCCTAGTTTGGTTCCGGCACGGCATGCTGAGCCTTTGGTTAATTCCTCTTCCTGGTGGGAAATGAGAGTTAAATTTGCCCGTCCGGACACCTCCACCTAGTCTCTCATTGGTTCTCCCTATTCCTGTTCATTTTCCACAGAAATTGCAAACTGGGCCAAACAGGAGGTTAAAGGCACTGACTCTCCAAGTGGGGAGAGTGTTAGTAAAGCGTCTGGAATGTTGCACCCGAGTACCAGGGGACGAAAACTGAAACACATTTGAACACGTTTCCCGATCACACGGTGGATCATACTCTGGGTTCCACATGCATGTTTTAGCTGAAGGAAGAATCCATTAAACCTGGAGAGTTGAGACCCATGGAATGGGAACCATGCAATATGACTTCAAAGGGTCTGCATTTGCTCACCGAACCTCACCAATCCTATCACTGCTGCGTTTATGTCGCTGTACACACGCTTGATTCTCTTTCGGAGACATATAAATACATAGGTTTTAAGATTCTTACTAGTCAGGTAGATTCTTACTAGTCAGGTATATTGTTAGGCGTTTAATATGGGGTGTTGAGTCCACTTCGTTGAGCAAGGAGTAGCTCTTGTCTATTACATATTTGGCTTATGGAACGGTATCTGTGCTCATTTCAATCTCTGGTTTTATGCAGCACCCCAACTCACCTTTCCCCTTAAGCAAGCATAAGTTGGTTTTGTACATTTGACACCCTGTTCTGTTTTGTAATTCAGTTCTTGTGTAGCCAAGTTTACATTCCGTGTAGTAGTGATATCTTATGATGTTCCTTTTTCCGTGTGACTTATTTCACTTAGAATCATCGTACCTGAATCCACTCATTATGATGTTACGGGCCTGATGACATAGATTTCATTGCTGAGTGTTATTGCATTTTACGTAAGTACCACAACTTCTTTATCCATTTTTCGCTTTCTGTGATATTGAACTTGTACCGTAAACGAGGTTCTTGTAAACAGAGCCGTCCCAAACTTTGGGGTGGCTGTGTCTTTTTGATTTTAATTTCCCTAAGCTATAGGACCATAAGTGGAAGTGCCCTAGGCTCTGTTGCTTTGTTTTTTGGATGTTTCAGGAAACACCATACACTTCTCCAGAGTGGCTGCTGGCAATTTACATCGCGCCCATCAGCATAACTAGGCTCCCAGTTCTCCATGGCCTGTCCTGCCTTTCTGGATTTTACACTTTTTTCAGATGGCCCTTTTGACCGGGGGGCAGTGAGACTTCATTGTAGTGCAGATTTCCTTTGCAAGCTTGCTTGGTTGGCCAAAAAGGGCGTATGCGTTTTTTCCTGAATATATTCAGGAAAAAACGCATACGCCCTTTTTGGCCAAGTGCATCATTGTGGACGTTCTGCCTCTTTTCCTATGCTTTACATGCAATTCCAGTCTACCTCCTGAAATCGGTTTCCTGCAATTCTGCCCCCCTTTCAACTCCTCTTGGCAGCCTTACTTCAATATATTTTTGGAAGATAGCTGTCCTTTATAACTCTGCAGGTTTGTGAATTACAGTGCCCCTGAGCTCCTTTCTTCAACTCGCTTTCTTGTGAGCTGGCCACAACACCGCAGGATTGCTTCTGGTCCTAGTGTGGTTCCGGCCTGGCACGCTGAGCCTTTGCTTAATTCCTCTTCCTGGTGGGAAATGAGAGTTAAATTTGCCCGTCCGCACACCTCCACCTAGTCTCTCATTGGTTCTCCCTATTCCTGTTCATTTTCCACAGAAATTGCCAACTGGGCCAAACAGGAGGTTAAAGGCACCGACTCTCCAAGTGGGGAGAGTGTTAGTAAAGCGTCTGGAATGTTGCACCCGAGTACCAGGGGACGAAAACTGAGACACGTTTGAACACGTTTTCCGATCACATGGTGGATCATACTCTCGGTTCCACATGCATGTTTTAGCTGAAGGAAGAATCCCTTAAACATGGAGAGTTGAGACCCATGGAATGGGTACCATGCAATATGACTTCAAAGGGTCTGCATTTGCTCACCGAACCTCACCAATCCTATCACTGCTGCGTTTATGCCGCTGTACACACGCTTGATTCTCTTTTGGAGACATATAAATCCATAGGTTTTAAGATTCTTACTAGTCAGGTAGATTCTTACTAGTCAGGTATATTCTTAGGCGTTTAATATGGGGTGTTGAGTCCACTTCGTTGAGCAAGGAGTAGCTCTTGTCTATTACATATTTGGCTTATGGAACGGTATCTGTGCTCATTTCAATCTCTGGTTTTATGCAGCACCCCAACTCACCCGTCCCCTTAAGCAAGCATAAGTTGGTTTTCTACATTTGACACCCTGTTCTGTTTTGTAATTCAGTTCTTGTGTAGCCATGTTTACATTCCATGTATTAGTGATATCTTATGATGTTTCTTTTTCTGTGTGACTAATTTCACTTAGAATCATCGTACCTGAATCCACTCATTATGCTGCTACGGGACTGATGACATAGATTTCATTGCTGAGTGATATTGCATTGTACGTAAGTACCACAATTTCTTTATCCATTTTTCACTTTCTGTGATATTGAACTTGTACCGTAAACGAGGTTCTTGTAAACAGAGCCGTCCCAAACTTTGGGGTGGCTGTGTCTTTTTGATTTTAATTTCCCTAAGCTATAGGACCATAAGTGGAAGTGCCCTAGGCTCTGTTGCTTTGTTTTTTGGATGTTTCAGGAAACACCATACACTTCTCCAGAGTGGCTGCTGGCAATTTACATCGCGCCCATCAGCATAACTAGGCTCCCAGTTCTCCATGGCCTGTCCTGCCTTTCTGGATTTTACACTTTTTTCAGATGGCCCTTTTGACCGGGGGGCAGTGAGACTTCATTGTAGTGCAGATTTCCTTTGCAAGCTTGCTTGGTTGGCCAAAAAGGGCGTATGCGTTTTTTCCTGAATATATTTCCTTTTTGGCCAAGTGCATCATTGTGGACGTTCTGCCTCTTTTCCTATGCTTTACATGCAATTCCAGTCTACCTCCTGAAATCGGTTTCCTGCAATTCTGCCCCCCTTTCAACTCCTCTTGGCAGCGTTACTTCAATATATTTTTGGAAGATAGCTGTCATTTATAACTCTGCAGGTTTGTGAATTACAGTGCCCCTGAGCTCCTTTCTTCAACTCGCTTTCTTGAGAGCTGGCCGCAACACCGCAGGATTGCTTCAGGCCCTAGTTTGGTTCCGGCACGGCATGCTGAGCCTTTGGTTAATTCCTCTTCCTGGTGGGAAATGAGAGTTAAATTTGCCCGTCTGGACACCTCCACCTAGTCTCTCATTGGTTCTCCCTATTCCTGTTCATTTTCCACAGAAATTGCAAACTGGGCCAAACAGGAGGTTAAAGGCACTGACTCTCCATGTGGGGAGAGTGTTAGTAAAGCGTCTGGAATGTTGCACCCGAGTACCAGGGGACGAAAACAGAGACACATTTGAACACGTTTTCCGATCACACGGTGGATCATACTCTGGGTTCCACATGAATGTTTTAGCTGAAGGCAGAATCCCTTAAACAGGGAGAGTTGAGACCCATGGAATGGGTACCATGCAATATGACTTCAAAGGGTCTGCATTTGCTCACCGAACCTCACCAATCCTATCACTGCTGCGTTTATGCCGCTGTACACACGCTTGATTCTCTTTCGGAGACATATAAATCCATAGGTTTTAAGATTCTTACTAGTCAGGTAGATTCTTACTAGTCAGGTATATTCTTAGGCGTTTAATATGGGGTGTTGAGTCCACTTCGTTGAGCAAGGAGTAGCTCTTGTCTGTTACATATTTGGCTTATGGAATGGTATCTGTGCTAATTTCAATCTCTGGTTTTATGCAGCACCCCAACTCACCCGTCCCCTTAAGCAAGCATAAGTTGGTTTTCTACATTTGACACCCTGTTCTGTTTTGTAATTCAGTTCTTGTGTAGCCAAGTTTACATTCCGTGTATTAGTGATATCTTATGATGTTTCTTTTTCTGTGTGACTAATTTCACTTAGAATCATCGTACCTGAATGCACTCATTATGCTGCTACGGGCCTGATGACATAGATTTCATTGCTGAGTGATATTGCATTGTACGTAAGTACCACAATTTCTTTATCCATTTTTCGCTTTCTGTGATATTGAACTTGTACCGTAAACGAGGTTCTTGTAAACAGAGCCGTCCCAAACTTTGGGGTGGCTGTGTCTTTTTGATTTTAATTTCCCTAAGCTATAGGACCATAAGTGGAAGTGCCCTAGGCTCTGTTGCTTTGTTTTTTGGATGTTTCAGGAAACACCATACACTTCTCCAGAGTGGCTGCTGGCAATTTACATCGCGCCCATCAGCAGAACAAGGCTCCCAGTTCTCCATGGCCTGTCCTGCCTTTCTGGATTTTACACTTTTTTCAGATGGCCCTTTTGACCGGGGGGCAGTGAGACTTCATTGTAGTGCAGATTTCCTTTGCAAGCTTGCTTGGTTGGCCAAAAAGGGCGTATGCGTTTTTTCCTGAATATATTTCCTTTTTGGCCAAGTGCATCATTGTGGACGTTCTGCCTCTTTTCCTATGCTTTACATGCAATTCCAGTCTACCTCCTGAAATCGGTTTCCTGCAATTCTGCCCCCCTTTCAACTCCTCTTGGCAGCCTTACTTCAATATATTTTTGGAAGATAGCTGTCATTTATAACTCTGCAGGTTTGTGAATTACAGTGCCCCTGAGCTCCTTTCTTCAACTCGCTTTCTTGTGAGCTGGCCGCAACACCGCAGGATTGCTTCTGGTCCTAGTGTGGTTCCTGCATGGCATGCTGAGCCTTTGGTTAATTCCTCTTCCTGGTGGGAAATGAGAGTTAAATTTGCCCGTCTGGACACCTCCACCTAGTCTCTCATTGGTTCTCCCTATTCCTGTTCATTTTCCACAGAAATTGCAAACTGGGCCAAACAGGAGGTTAAAGGCACTGACTCTCCATGTGGGGAGAGTGTTAGTAAAGCGTCTGGAATGTTGCACCCGAGTACCAGGGGACGAAAACAGAGACACATTTGAACACGTTTTCCGATCACACGGTGGATCATACTCTGGATTCCACATGAATGTTTTAGCTGAAGGCAGAATCCCTTAAACAGGGAGAGTTGAGACCCATGGAAAGGGTACCATGCAATATGACTTCAAAGGGTCTGCATTTGCTCACTGAACCTCACCAGTCCTATCACTGCTGCGTTTATGCCGCTGTACACACGCTTGATTCTCTTTCGGAGACATATAAATCCATAGGTTTTAAGATTCTTACTAGTCAGGTAGATTCTTACTAGTCAGGTATATTCTTAGGCGTTTAATGTGGGGTGTTGAGTCCACTTCGTTGAGCAAGGAGTAGCTCTTGTCTATTACATATTTGGCTTATGGAACGGTATCTGTGCTAATTTCAATCTCTGGTTTTATGCAGCACCCCAACTCACCTTTCCCCTTAAGCAAGCATAAGTTGGTTTTCTACATTTGACACCCTGTTCTGTTTTGTAATTCAGTTCTTGTGTAGCCAAGTTTACATTCCGTGTATTAGTGATATCTTCTGATGTTTGTTTTTCTGTGTGACTTATTTCACTTAGAATCATCATACCTGAATCCACTCATTATGCTGCTACGGGCCTGATGACATAGATTTCATTGCTGAGTGATATTGCATTGTACCTAAGTACCACAACTTCTTTATCCATTTTTCGCTTTGTGTGATATTGAACTTGTACCGTAAACGAGGTTCTTGTAAACAGAGCCGTCCCAAACTTTGGGGTGGCTGTGTCTTTTTGATTTTAATTTCCCTAAGCTATAGGACCATAAGTGGAAGTGCCCTAGGCTCTGTTGCTTTGTTTTTTGGATGTTTCAGGAAACACCATACACTTCTCCAGAGTGGCTGCTGGCAATTTACATCCCGCCCATCAGCAGAACAAGGCTCCCAGTTCTCCATGGCCTGTCCTGCCTTTCTGGATTTTACACTTTTTTCAGATGGCCCTTTTGACCGGGGGGCAGTGAGACTTCATTGTAGTGCAGATTTCCTTTGCAAGCTTGCTTGGTTGGCCAAAAAGGGCGTATGCGTTTTTTCCTGAATATATTCAGGAAAAAACGCATACGCCCTTTTTGGCCAAGTGCATTATTGTGGACGTTCTGCCTCTTTTCCTATGCTTTACATGCAATTCCAGTCTACCTCCTGAAATCGGTTTCCTGCAATTCTGCCCGCTTTCAAGTCCTCTTGGCAGCCTTACTTCAATATATTTTTGGAAGATAGCTGTCATTTATAACTCTGCAGGTTTGTGAATTACAGTGCCCCTGAGCTCCTTTCTTCAACTCGCTTTCTTGTGAGCTGGCCGCAACACCGCACTATTGCTTCAGGCCCTAGTTTGGTTCCGGCACGGCATGCTGAGCCTTTGGTTAATTCCTCTTCCTGGTGGGAAATGAGAGTTAAATTTGCCCGTCCAGACACCTCCACCTAGTCTCTCATTGGTTCTCCCTATTCCTGTTCATGTTCCACAGAAATTGCAAACTGGGCCAAACAGGAGGTTAAAGGCACTGACTCTCCAAGTGGTTAGATTGTTAGTAAAGCGTCTGGAATGTTGCACCCGAGTACCAGGGGACGAAAACTGAGACACATTTGAACACGTTTTCCGACCACACGGTGGATCATACTCTGGGTTCCACATGCATGTTTTAGCTGAAGGAAGAATCCCTTAAACATGGAGAGTTGAGACCCATGGAATGGGTACCATGCAATATGACTTCAAATGGTCTGCATTTGCTCACTGAACCTCACCAATCCTATCACTGCTGCGTTTATGTCGCTGTACAAACGCTTGATTCTCTTTCGGAGACATATAAATCCATAGGTTTTAAGATTCTTACTAGTCAGGTATATTCTTAGTCGTTTAATATGGGGTGTTGAGTCCACTTCGTTGAGCAAGGAGTAGCTCTTGTCTATTACATATTTGGCTTATGGAACGGTATCTGTGCTCATTTCAATCTCTGGTTTTATGCAGCACCCCAACTCACCCGTCCCCTTAAGCAAGCATAAGTTGGTTTTCTACATTTGACACCCTGTTCTGTTTTGTAATTCAGTTCTTGTGTAGCCAAGTTTACATTCCGTGTATTAGTGATATCTTATGATGTTTCTTTTTCTGTGTGACTAACTTCACTTAGAATCATCATACCTGAATCCACTCATTATGCTGCTATGGGCCTGATGACCTAGATTTCATTGCTGAGTGATATTGCATTGTACGTAAGTACCACAATTTCTTTATCCATTTTTCGCTTTCTGTGATATTCAACTTGTACCGTAAACTAGGTTCTTGTAAACAGAGCCGTCCCAAACTTTGGGGTGGCTCTGTCTTTTTGATTTTAATTTCCCTAAGCTATAGGACCATAAGTGGAAGTGCCCTAGGCTCTGTTGCTTTGTTTTTTGGATGTTTCAGGAAACACCATACACTTCTCCAGAGTGGCTGCTGGCAATTTACATCCCGCCCATCAGCATAAGAAGGCTCCTAGTTTTCCTTGGCCTGTCCTGCCTTTCTGGATTTTACACATTTTTCGGATGGCCCTTTTGACCTGGGGACAGTGAGACTTAATTGTAGTGCAGATTTCCTTTGCAAGCTTGCTTGGTTGGCCAAAAAGGGCGTATGCGTTTTTTCCTGAATATATTCAGTAAAAAACGCATACGCCCTTTTTGGCCAAGTGCATCATTGTGGACGTTCTGCCTCTTTTCCTATGCTTTACATGCAATTCCAGTCTACCTCCTGAAATGGGTTTCCTGCAATTCTGCCCCGCTTTCAACTCCTCTTGGCATCCTTACTTCAATATATTTTTGGAAGATAGCTGTCATTTATAACTCTGCAGGTTTGTGAATTACAGTGCCCCTGAGCTCCTTTCTTCAACTCGCTTTCTTGTGAGCTGGCCGCAACACCGCAGGACTGCTTCAGGCCCTAGTTTGGTTCCGGCACGGCATGCTGAGCCTTTGGTTAATTCCTCATCCTGGTGGGAAATGAGAGTTAAATTTGCCCGTCCAGACACCTCCACCTAGTCTCTCATTGGTTCTCCCTATTCCTGTTCATTTTCCACAGAAATTGCAAACTGGGCCAAACAGGAGGTTTTAGGCACTGACTCTCCAAGTGGGGAGAGTGTTAGTAAAGCGTCTGGAATGTTGCACCCGAGTACCAGGGGACGAAAACTGAGACACATTTGAACACGTTTTCCGATCACACGGTAGATCATACTCTGGGTTCCACATGCATGTTTTATCTGAAGGAAGAATCCCTTAAACATGGAGAGTTGAGACCCATGGAATGGGTACCATGCAATATGACTTCAAAGGGTCTGCATTTGCTCACCTAACCTCACCAGTCCTATCACTGCTACGTTTATGCCTCTGTACACACGCTTGATTCTCTTTCAGAGACATATAAATCCATAGGTTTTAAGATTCTTACTAGTCAGGTATATTCTTAGGCGTTTAATATGGGGTGTTGAGTCCACTTCGTTGAGCAAGGAGTAGCTCTTGTCTATTACATATTTGGCTTATGGAACGGTATCTGTGCTCATTTCAATCTCTGGTTTTATGCAGCACCCCAACTCACCTTTCCCCTTAAGCAAGCATAAGTTGGTTTTCTACATTTGACACCCTGTTCTGTTTTGTAATTCAGTTCCTGTGTAGCCACGTTTACATTCCGTGTGTTAGTGATATCTTATGATGTTTCTTTTTCTGTGTGACTTATTTCACTTAGAATCATCGTACCTGAATCCACTCATTATGCTGCTACGGGCCTGATGACATAGATTTCATTGCTGAGTGATATTGCATTGTACGTAAGTACCACAACTTCTTTATCCATTTTTCGCTTTGTGTGATATTGAACTTGTATCGTAAACGAGGTTCTTGTAAACAGAGCCGTCCCAAACTATGGGGTGGCTGTGTCTTTTTGATTTTAATTTCCCTAAGCTATAGGACCATAAGTGGAAGTGCCCTAGGCTCTGTTGCTTTGTTTTTTGGATGTTTCAGGAAACACCATACACTTCTCCAGAGTGGCTGCTGGCAATTTACATCCCGCCCATCAGCATAAGAAGGCTCCTAGTTCTCCTTGGCCTGTCCTGCCTTTCTGGATTTTACACATTTTTCGGATGGCCCTTTTGACCTGGGGACAGTGAGACTTAATTGTAGTGCAGATTTCCTTTGCAAGCTTGCTTGGTTGGCCAAAAAGGGCGTATGCGTTTTTTCCTGAATATATTCAGTAAAAAACGCATACGCCCTTTTTGGCCAAGTGCATCATTGTGGACGTTCTGCCTCTTTTCCTATGCTTTACATGCAATTCCAGTCTACCTCCTGAAATGGGTTTCCTGCAATTCTGCCCCGCTTTCAACTCCTCTTGGCATCCTTAGTTCAATATATTTTTGGAAGATAGCTGTCATTTATAACTCTGCAGGTTTGTGAATTACAGTGCCCCTGAGCTCCTTTCTTCAACTCGCTTTCTTGTGAGCTGGCCGCAACACCGCAGGACTGCTTCAGGCCCTAGTTTGGTTCCAGCACGGGATGCTGAGCCTTTGGTTAATTCCTCATCCTGGTTGGAAATGAGAGTTAAATTTGCCCGTCCAGACACCTCCACCTAGTCTCTCATTGGTTCTCCCTATTCCTGTTCATTTTCCACAGAAATTGCAAACTGGGCCAAACAGGAGGTTAAAGGCACTGACTCTCCAAGTGGGGAGAGTGTTAGTAAAGGGTCTTGAATGTTGCACCCAAGTACCTGGGGACGAAAACTGAGACACATTTGAACACGTTTCCCAATCACACGGTGGATCATACTCTGGGTTCCACATGCATGTTTTAGCTGAAGGAAGAATCCCTTAAACAGGGAGAGTTGAGACCCATGGAATGGGTACCATGCAATATGATTTCAAAGGGTCTGCATTTGCTCACCGAACCTCACCAGTCCTATCACTGCTGCATTTATGCCGCTGTACACACGCTTGATTCTCTTTCGGAGCCATATAAATCCATAGGTTTTAACATTCTTACTAGTCAGGTATATTCTTAGGCGTTTAATGTGGGGTGTTGAGTCCACTTCGTTGAGCAAGGAGTAGCTCTTGTCTATTACATATTTGGCTTATGGAACGGTATCTGTGCTAATTTCAATCTCTGGTTTTATGCAGCACCCCAACTCACCTTTCCCCTTAAGCAACCATAAGTTGGTTTTCTACATTTGACACCCTGTTCTGTTTTGTAATTCAGTTCTTGTGTAGCCAAGTTTACATTCTGTGTATTAGTGATATCTTCTGATGTTTGTTTTTCTGTGTGACTTATTTCACTTAGAATCATCGTACCTGAATCCACTCATTATGCTGCTACGGGCCTGATGACATAGATTTCATTGCTGAGTGATATTGCATTGTACCTAAGTACCACAACTTCTTTATCCATTTTTCGCTTTGTGTGATATTGAACTGGTACCGTAAACGAGGTTCTTGTAAACAGAGCCGTCCCAAACTTTGGGGTGGCTGTGTCTTTTTGATTTTAATTTCCCTAAGCTATAGGACCATAAGTGGAAGTGCCCTAGGCTCTGTTGCTTTGTTTTTTGGATGTTTCAGGAAACACCATACACTTCTCCAGAGTGGCTGCTGGCAATTTACATCCCACCCATCAGCATAACAAGGCTCCCAGTTCTCCATGGCCTGTCCTGCCTTTCTGGATTTTACACTTTTTTCAGGTGGCCCTTTTGACCGGGGGGCAGTGAGACTTCATTGTAGTACAGATTTCCTTTGCAAGCTTGCTTGGTTGGCCAAAAAGGGCGTATGCGTTTTTTCCTGAATATATTCAGGATAAAACGCATACGCCCTTTATGGCCAAGTGCATCATTGTGGACGTTCTGCCTCTTTCCCTATGCTTTACATGCAATTCCAGTCTACCTCCTGAAATCGGTTTCCTGCAATTCTGCCCCGCTTTCAACTCCTCTTGGCAGCCTTACTTCAATATATTTTTGGAAGATAGCTGTCATTTATAACTCTGCAGGTTTGTGAATTACAGTGCCCCTGAGCTCCTTTCTTCAACTCGCTTTCTTGTGAGCTGGCCGCAACACCGCAGGATTGCTTCAGGCCCTAGTTTGGTTCCGGCATGGCATGTTGAGCCTTTGGTTAATTCCTCTTCCTCGTGGGAAATGAGAGTTAAATTTGCCCGTCCAGACACCTCCACCTAGTCTCTCATTGGTTCTCCCTATTCCTGTTCATTTTCCACAGAAATTGCAAACTGGGCAAACAGGAGGTTAAAGGCACTGACTCTCCAAGAGGGGAGAGTGTTAGTAAAGCGTCTGGAATGTTGCACCCGAGTACCAGGGGACGAAAACTGAGACACATTTGAACACGTTTCCCGATCACACGGTGGATCATACTCTGGGTTCCACATGCATGTTTTAGCTGAAGGAAGAATCCCTTAAACATGGAGAGTTGAGACCCATGGAATGGGTACCATGCATTATGACTTCAAAGGGTCTGCATTTGCTCACCGAACCTCACCAATCCTATCACTGCTGCGCTTATGCTGCTGTACACATGCATGATTCTCTTTCGGAGACATATAAATCCATAGGTTTTAAGATTCTTACTAGTCAGGTATATTGTTAGGCGTTTAATATGGGGTGTTGAGTCTACTTCGTTGAGCAAGGAGTAGCTCTTGTCTATTACATATTTGGCTTATGGAACGGTATCTGTGCTCATTTCAATCTCTGGTTTTATGCAGCACCCCAACTCACCCGTCCCCTTAAGCAAGCATAAGTTGGTTTTCTACATTTGACACACTGTTCTGTTTTGTAATTCAGTTCTTGTGTAGCCAAGTTTACATTCCGTGTAGTAGTGATATCTTATGATGTTCCTTTTTCCGTGTGACTTATTTCACTTAGAATCATCGTACCTGAATCCACTCATTATGATGCTACGGGCCTGATGACATAGATTTCATTGCTGAGTGATATTGCATTGTACGTAAGTACCACAACTTCTTTATCCATTTTTCGCTTTCTGTGATATTGAACTTGTACCGTAAACGAGGTTCTTGTAAACAGAGCCGTCCCAAACTTTGGGGTGGCTGTGTCTTTTTGATTTTAATTTCCCTAAGCTATAGGACCATAAGTGGAAGTGCCCTAGGCTCTGTTGCTTTGTTTTTTGGATGTTTCAGGAAACACCATACACTTCTCCAGAGTGGCTGCTGGCAATTTACATCCCGCCCATCAGCATAAAAAGGCTCCCAGTTCTCCATGGCCTGTCCTGCCTTTCTGGATTTTACACTTTTTTCAGATGGCCCTTTTGACCAGGGGGCAGTGAGACTTCATTGTAGTGCAGATTTCCTTTGCAAGCTTGCTTGGTTGGCCAAAAAGGGCGTATGCGTTTTTTCCTGAATATATTCAGGAAAAAACGCATACGCCCTTTTTGGCCAAGTGCATCATTGTTGACGTTCTGCCTCTTTTCCTATGCTTTACATGCAATTCCAGTGTACCTCCTGAAATCGGTTTCCTGCAATTCTGCCCCGCTTTCAACTCCTCTTGGCAGCCTTACTTCAATATATTTTCGGAAGATAGCTGTCCTTTATAACTCTGCAGGTTTGTGAATTACAGTGCCCCTGAGCTCCTTTCTTCAACTCGCTTTCTTGTGAGCTGGCCACAACACCGCAGGATTGCTTCAGGCCCTAGTTTGGTTCTGGCACGGCATGCTGAGCCTTTGGTTAATTCCTCTTCCTGGTGGGAAATGAGAGTTAAATTTGCCCGTCCAGACACCTCCACCTAGTCTCTCATTGGTTCTCCCTATTCCTGTTCATTTTCCATAGAAATTGCAAACTGGGCCATACAGGAGGTTAAAGGCACTGACTCTCCATGTGGGGAGAGTGTTAGTAAAGCATCTGGAATGTTGCACCCGAGTACCAGGGGACGAAAACTGAGACACGTTTGAACACGTTTTCCGATCACACGGTGGTTCATACTCTGGGTTCCACATGAATGTTTTAGCTGAAGGAAGAATCCCTTAAACAGGGAGAGTTGAGACCCATGGAATGGGTACCATGCAATATGACTTCAAAGGGTCTGCATTTGCTCACCGAACCTCACCAATCCTATCACTGCTGCGTTTATGCCGCTGTACACACGCTTGATTCTCTTTCGGAGACATATAAATACATAGGTTTTAAGATTCTTACTAGTCAGGTAGATTCTTACTAGTCAGGTATATTGTTAGGCGTTTAATATGGGGTGTTGAGTCCACTTCGTTGAGCAAGGAGTAGCTCTTGTCTATTACATATTTGGCTTATGGAACGGTATCTGTGCTCATTTCAATCTCTGGTTTTATGCAGCACCCCAACTCACCTTTCCCCTTAAGCAAGCATAAGTTGGTTTTGTACATTTGACACCCTGTTCTGTTTTGTAATTCAGTTCTTGTGTAGCCAAGTTTACATTCCGTGTAGTAGTGATATCTTATGATGTTCCTTTTTCCGTGTGACTTATTTCACTTAGAATCATCGTACCTGAATCCACTCATTATGATGTTACGGGCCTGATGACATAGATTTCATTGCTGAGTGATATTGCATTTTACGTAAGTACCACAACTTCTTTATCCATTTTTCGCTTTCTGTGATATTGAACTTGTACCGTAAACGAGGTTCTTGTAAACAGAGCCGTCCCAAACTTTGGGGTGGCTGTGTCTTTTTGATTTTAATTTCCCTAAGCTATAGGACCATAAGTGGAAGTGCCCTAGGCTCTGTTGCTTTGTTTTTTGGATGTTTCAGGAAACACCATACACTTCTCCAGAGTGGCTGCTGGCAATTTACATCGCGCCCATCAGCATAACTAGGCTCCCAGTTCTCCATGGCCTGTCCTGCCTTTCTGGATTTTACACTTTTTTCAGATGGCCCTTTTGACCGGGGGGCAGTGAGACTTCATTGTAGTGCAGATTTCCTTTGCAAGCTTGCTTGGTTGGCCAAAAAGGGCGTATGCGTTTTTTCCTGAATATATTCAGGAAAAAACGCATACGCCCTTTTTGGCCAAGTGCATCATTGTGGACGTTCTGCCTCTTTTCCTATGCTTTACATGCAATTCCAGTCTACCTCCTGAAATCGGTTTCCTGCAATTCTGCCCCCCTTTCAACTCCTCTTGGCAGCCTTACTTCAATATATTTTTGGAAGATAGCTGTCCTTTATAACTCTGCAGGTTTGTGAATTACAGTGCCCCTGAGCTCCTTTCTTCAACTCGCTTTCTTGTGAGCTGGCCACAACACCGCAGGATTGCTTCTGGTCCTAGTGTGGTTCCGGCCTGGCACGCTGAGCCTTTGCTTAATTCCTCTTCCTGGTGGGAAATGAGAGTTAAATTTGCCCGTCCGCACACCTCCACCTAGTCTCTCATTGGTTCTCCCTATTCCTGTTCATTTTCCACAGAAATTGCCAACTGGGCCAAACAGGAGGTTAAAGGCACCGACTCTCCAAGTGGGGAGAGTGTTAGTAAAGCGTCTGGAATGTTGCACCCGAGTACCAGGGGACGAAAACTGAGACACGTTTGAACACGTTTTCCGATCACATGGTGGATCATACTCTCGGTTCCACATGCATGTTTTAGCTGAAGGAAGAATCCCTTAAACATGGAGAGTTGAGACCCATGGAATGGGTACCATGCAATATGACTTCAAAGGGTCTGCATTTGCTCACCGAACCTCACCAATCCTATCACTGCTGCGTTTATGCCGCTGTACACACGCTTGATTCTCTTTTGGAGACATATAAATCCATAGGTTTTAAGATTCTTACTAGTCAGGTAGATTCTTACTAGTCAGGTATATTCTTAGGCGTTTAATATGGGGTGTTGAGTCCACTTCGTTGAGCAAGGAGTAGCTCTTGTCTATTACATATTTGGCTTATGGAACGGTATCTGTGCTCATTTCAATCTCTGGTTTTATGCAGCACCCCAACTCACCCGTCCCCTTAAGCAAGCATAAGTTGGTTTTGTACATTTGACACCCTGTTCTGTTTTGTAATTCAGTTCTTGTGTAGCCATGTTTACATTCCATGTATTAGTGATATCTTATGATGTTTCTTTTTCTGTGTGACTAATTTCACTTAGAATCATCGTACCTGAATCCACTCATTATGCTGCTACGGGACTGATGACATAGATTTCATTGCTGAGTGATATTGCATTGTACGTAAGTACCACAATTTCTTATCCATTTTTCACTTTCTGTGATATTGAACTTGTACCGTAAACGAGGTTCTTGTAAACAGAGCCGTCCCAAACTTTGGGGTGGCTGTGTCTTTTTGATTTTAATTTCCCTAAGCTATAGGACCATAAGTGGAAGTGCCCTAGGCTCTGTTGCTTTGTTTTTTGGATGTTTCAGGAAACACCATACACTTCTCCAGAGTGGCTGCTGGCAATTTACATCGCGCCCATCAGCATAACTAGGCTCCCAGTTCTCCATGGCCTGTCCTGCCTTTCTGGATTTTACACTTTTTTCAGATGGCCCTTTTGACCGGGGGGCAGTGAGACTTCATTGTAGTGCAGATTTCCTTTGCAAGCTTGCTTGGTTGGCCAAAAAGGGCGTATGCGTTTTTTCCTGAATATATTTCCTTTTTGGCCAAGTGCATCATTGTGGACGTTCTGCCTCTTTTCCTATGCTTTACATGCAATTCCAGTCTACCTCCTGAAATCGGTTTCCTGCAATTCTGCCCCCCTTTCAACTCCTCTTGGCAGCCTTACTTCAATATATTTTTGGAAGATAGCTGTCATTTATAACTCTGCAGGTTTGTGAATTACAGTGCCCCTGAGCTCCTTTCTTCAACTCGCTTTCTTGAGAGCTGGCCGCAACACCGCAGGATTGCTTCAGGCCCTAGTTTGGTTCCGGCACGGCATGCTGAGCCTTTGGTTAATTCCTCTTCCTGGTGGGAAATGAGAGTTAAATTTGCCCGTCCGGATACCTCCACCTAGTCTCTCATTGGTTCTCCCTATTCCTGTTCATTTTCCACAGAAATTGCAAACTGGGCCAAACAGGAGGTTAAAGGCACTGACTCTCCAAGTGGGGAGAGTGTCAGTAAAGCGTCTGGAATGTTGCACCCGAGTACCAGGGGACGAAAACTGAGACACATTTGAACACGTTTCCCGATCACACGGTGGATCATACTCTGGGTTCCACATGCATGTTTTAGCTGAAAGAAGAATCCCTTAAACCTGGAGAGTTGAGACCCATGGAATGGGTACCATGCAATATGACTTCAAAAGGTCTGCAATTGCTCACCGAACCTCAGCAATCCTATCACTGCTGCGTTTATGCCGCTGTACACACGCTTGATTCTCTTTCGGAGACATATAAATCCATAGGTTTTAAGATTCTTACTAGTCAGGTAGATTCTTACTAGTCAGGTATATTCTTAGGCGTTTAATATGGGGTGTTGAGTCCACTTCGTTGAGCAAGGAGTAGCTCTTGTTTATTACATATTTGGCTTATGGAACGGTATCTGTGCTAATTTCAATCTCTGGTTTTATGCAGCACCCCAACTCACCTTTCCCCTTAAGCAAGCATAAGTTGGTTTTCTACATTTGACACCCTGTTCTGTTTTGTAATTCAGTTCTTGTGTAGCCAAGTTTACATTCCGTGTATTAGTGATATCTTATGATGTTTCTTTTTCTGTGTGACTAATTTCACTTAGAATCATCGTACCTGAATCCACTCATTATGCTGCTACGGGCCTGATGACATAGATTTCATTGCTGAGTGATATTGCATTGTACATAAGTACCACAAATTCTTTATCCATTTTTCGCTTTCTGTGATATTGAACTTGTTCGGTAAACGAGGTTCTTGTAAACAGAGCCGTCCCAAACTTTGGGGTGGCTGTGTCTTTTTGATTTTAATTTCCCTAAGCTATAGGACCATAAGTGGAAGTGCCCTAGGCTCTGTTGCTTTGTTTTTTGGATGTTTCAGGAAACACCATACACTTCTCCAGAGTGGCTGCTGGCAATTTACATCGCGCCCATCAGCAGAACAAGGCTCCCAGTTCTCCATGGCCTGTCCTGCCTTTCTGGATTTTACACTTTTTTCAGATGGCCCTTTTGACCGGGGGGCAGTGAGACTTCATTGTAGTGCAGATTTCCTTTGCAAGCTTGCTTGGTTGGCCAAAAAGGGCGTATGCGTTTTTTCCTGAATATATTTCCTTTTTGGCCAAGTGCATCATTGTGGACGTTCTGCCTCTTTTCCTATGCTTTACATGCAATTCCAGTCTACCTCCTGAAATCGGTTTCCTGCAATTCTGCCCCCCTTTCAACTCCTCTTGGCAGCCTTACTTCAATATATTTTTGGAAGATAGCTGTCATTTATAACTCTGCAGGTTTGTGAATTACAGTGCCCCTGAGCTCCTTTCTTCAACTCGCTTTCTTGTGAGCTGGCCGCAACACCGCAGGATTGCTTCTGGTCCTAGTGTGGTTCCTGCATGGCATGCTGAGCCTTTGGTTAATTCCTCTTCCTGGTGGGAAATGAGAGTTAAATTTGCCCGTCTGGACACCTCCACCTAGTCTCTCATTGGTTCTCCCTATTCCTGTTCATTTTCCACAGAAATTGCAAACTGGGCCAAACAGGAGGTTAAAGGCACTGACTCTCCATGTGGGGAGAGTGTTAGTAAAGCGTCTGGAATGTTGCACCCGAGTACCAGGGGACGAAAACAGAGACACATTTGAACACGTTTTCCGATCACACGGTGGATCATACTCTGGGTTCCACATGAATGTTTTAGCTGAAGGCAGAATCCCTTAAACAGGGAGAGTTGAGACCCATGGAATGGGTACCATGCAATATGACTTCAAAGGGTCTGCATTTGCTCACCGAACCTCACCAATCCTATCACTGCTGCGTTTATGCCGCTGTACACACGCTTGATTCTCTTTCGGAGACATATAAATCCATAGGTTTTAAGATTCTTACTAGTCAGGTAGATTCTTACTAGTCAGGTATATTCTTAGGCGTTTAATATGGGGTGTTGAGTCCACTTCGTTGAGCAAGGAGTAGCTCTTGTCTGTTACATATTTGGCTTATGGAACGGTATCTGTGCTAATTTCAATCTCTGGTTTTATGCAGCACCCCAACTCACCCGTCCCCTTAAGCAAGCATAAGTTGGTTTTCTACATTTGACACCCTGTTCTGTTTTGTAATTCAGTTCTTGTGTAGCCAAGTTTACATTCCGTGTATTAGTGATATCTTATGATGTTTCTTTTTCTGTGTGACTAATTTCACTTAGAATCATCGTACCTGAATCCACTCATTATGCTGCTACGGGCCTGATGACATAGATTTCATTGCTGAGTGATATTGCATTGTACGTAAGTACCACAAATTCTTTATCCATTTTTCGCTTTCTGTGATATTGAACTTGTACCGTAAACGAGGTTCTTGTAAACAGAGCCGTCCCAAACTTTGGGGTGGCTGTGTCTTTTTGATTTTAATTTCCCTAAGCTATAGGACCATAAGTGGAAGTGCCCTAGGCTCTGTTGCTTTGTTTTTTGGATGTTTCAGGAAACACCATACACTTCTCCAGAGTGGCTGCTGGCAATTTACATCGCGCCCATCAGCAGAACAAGGCTCCCAGTTCTCCATGGCCTGTCCTGCCTTTCTGGATTTTACACTTTTTTCAGATGGCCCTTTTGACCGGGGGGCAGTGAGACTTCATTGTAGTGCAGATTTCCTTTGCAAGCTTGCTTGGTTGGCCAAAAAGGGCGTATGCGTTTTTTCCTGAATATATTTCCTTTTTGGCCAAGTGCATCATTGTGGACGTTCTGCCTCTTTTCCTATGCTTTACATGCAATTCCAGTCTACCTCCTGAAATCGGTTTCCTGCAATTCTGCCCCCCTTTCAACTCCTCTTGGCAGCCTTACTTCAATATATTTTTGGAAGATAGCTGTCATTTATAACTCTGCAGGTTTGTGAATTACAGTGCCCCTGAGCTCCTTTCTTCAACTCGCTTTCTTGTGAGCTGGCCGCAACACCGCAGGATTGCTTCTGGTCCTAGTGTGGTTCCTGCATGGCATGCTGAGCCTTTGGTTAATTCCTCTTCCTGGTGGGAAATGAGAGTTAAATTTGCCCGTCTGGACACCTCCACCTAGTCTCTCATTGGTTCTCCCTATTCCTGTTCATTTTCCACAGAAATTGCAAACTGGGCCAAACAGGAGGTTAAAGGCACTGACTCTCCATGTGGGGAGAGTGTTAGTAAAGCGTCTGGAATGTTGCACCCGAGTACCAGGGGACGAAAACAGAGACACATTTGAACACGTTTTCCGATCACACGGTGGATCATACTCTGGATTCCACATGAATGTTTTAGCTGAAGGCAGAATCCCTTAAACAGGGAGAGTTGAGACCCATGGAAAGGGTACCATGCAATATGACTTCAAAGGGTCTGCATTTGCTCACCGAACCTCACCAGTCCTATCACTGCTGCGTTTATGCCGCTGTACACACGCTTGATTCTCTTTCGGAGACATATAAATCCATAGGTTTTAAGATTCTTACTAGTCAGGTAGATTCTTACTAGTCAGGTATATTCTTAGGCGTTTAATGTGGGGTGTTGAGTCCACTTCGTTGAGCAAGGAGTAGCTCTTGTCTATTACATATTTGGCTTATGGAACGGTATCTGTGCTAATTTCAATCTCTGGTTTTATGCAGCACCCCAACTCACCTTTCCCCTTAAGCAAGCATAAGTTGGTTTTCTACATTTGACACCCTGTTCTGTTTTGTAATTCAGTTCTTGTGTAGCCAAGTTTACATTCCGTGTATTAGTGATATCTTCTGATGTTTGTTTTTCTGTGTGACTTATTTCACTTAGAATCATCATACCTGAATCCACTCATTATGCTGCTATGGGCCTGATGACATAGATTTCATTGCTGAGTGATATTGCATTGTACCTAAGTACCACAACTTCTTTATCCATTTTTCGCTTTGTGTGATATTGAACTTGTACCGTAAACGAGGTTCTTGTAAACAGAGCCGTCCCAAACTTTGGGGTGGCTGTGTCTTTTTGATTTTAATTTCCCTAAGCTATAGGACCATAAGTGGAAGTGCCCTAGGCTCTGTTGCTTTGTTTTTTGGATGTTTCAGGAAACACCATACACTTCTCCAGAGTGGCTGCTGGCAATTTACATCGCGCCCATCAGCAGAACAAGGCTCCCAGTTCTCCATGGCCTGTCCTGCCTTTCTGGATTTTACACTTTTTTCAGATGGCCCTTTTGACCGGGGGGCAGTGAGACTTCATTGTAGTGCAGATTTCCTTTGCAAGCTTGCTTGGTTGGCCAAAAAGGGCGTATGCGTTTTTTCCTGAATATATTCAGGAAAAAACGCATACGCCCTTTTTGGCCAAGTGCATTATTGTGGACGTTCTGCCTCTTTTCCTATGCTTTACATGCAATTCCAGTCTACCTCCTGAAATCGGTTTCCTGCAATTCTGCCCGCTTTCAAGTCCTCTTGGCAGCCTTACTTCAATATATTTTTGCAAGATAGCTGTCATTTATAACTCTGCAGGTTTGTGAATTACAGTGCCCCTGAGCTCCTTTCTTCAACTCGCTTTCTTGTGAGCTGGCCGCAACACCGCACTATTGCTTCAGGCCCTAGTTTGGTTCCGGCACGGCATGCTGAGCCTTTGGTTAATTCCTCTTCCTGGTGGGAAATGAGAGTTAAATTTGCCCGTCCAGACACCTCCACCTAGTCTCTCATTGGTTCTCCCTATTCCTGTTCATGTTCCACAGAAATTGCAAACTGGGCCAAACAGGAGGTTAAAGGCACTGACTCTCCAAGTGGTTAGATTGTTAGTAAAGCGTCTGGAATGTTGCACCCGAGTACCAGGGGACGAAAACTGAGACACATTTGAACACGTTTTCCGACCACACGGTGGATCATACTCTGGGTTCCACATGCATGTTTTAGCTGAAGGAAGAATCCCTTAAACATGGAGAGTTGAGACCCATGGAATGGGTACCATGCAATATGACTTCAAATGGTCTGCATTTGCTCACTGAACCTCACCAATCCTATCACTGCTGCGTTTATGTCGCTGTACAAACGCTTGATTCTCTTTCGGAGACATATAAATCCATAGGTTTTAAGATTCTTACTAGTCAGGTATATTCTTAGTCGTTTAATATGGGGTGTTGAGTCCACTTCGTTGAGCAAGGAGTAGCTCTTGTCTATTACATATTTGGCTTATGGAACGGTATCTGTGCTCATTTCAATCTCTGGTTTTATGCAGCACCCCAACTCACCCGTCCCCTTAAGCAAGCATAAGTTGGTTTTCTACATTTGACACCCTGTTCTGTTTTGTAATTCAGTTCTTGTGTAGCCAAGTTTACATTCCGTGTATTAGTGATATCTTATGATGTTTCTTTTTCTGTGTGACTAATTTCACTTAGAATCATCGTACCTGAATCCACTCATTATGCTGCTATGGGCCTGATGACATAGATTTCATTGCTGAGTGATATTGCATTGTACGTAAGTACCACAATTTCTTTATCCATTTTTCGCTTTCTGTGATATTCAACTTGTACCGTAAACTAGGTTCTTGTAAACAGAGCCGTCCCAAACTTTGGGGTGGCTCTGTCTTTTTGATTTTAATTTCCCTAAGCTATAGGACCATAAGTGGAAGTGCCCTAGGCTCTGTTGCTTTGTTTTTTGGATGTTTCAGGAAACACCATACACTTCTCCAGAGTGGCTGCTGGCAATTTACATCCCGCCCATCAGCATAAGAAGGCTCCTAGTTTTCCTTGGCCTGTCCTGCCTTTCTGGATTTTACACATTTTTCGGATGGCCCTTTTGACCTGGGGACAGTGAGACTTAATTGTAGTGCAGATTTCCTTTGCAAGCTTGCTTGGTTGGCCAAAAAGGGCGTATGCGTTTTTTCCTGAATATATTCAGTAAAAAACGCATACGCCCTTTTTGGCCAAGTGCATCATTGTGGACGTTCTGCCTCTTTTCCTATGCTTTACATGCAATTCCAGTCTACCTCCTGAAATGGGTTTCCTGCAATTCTGCCCCGCTTTCAACTCCTCTTGGCATCCTTACTTCAATATATTTTTGGAAGATAGCTGTCATTTATAACTCTGCAGGTTTGTGAATTACAGTGCCCCTGAGCTCCTTTCTTCAACTCGCTTTCTTGTGAGCTGGCCGCAACACCGCAGGACTGCTTCAGGCCCTAGTTTGGTTCCGGCACGGCATGCTGAGCCTTTGGTTAATTCCTCATCCTGGTGGGAAATGAGAGTTAAATTTGCCCGTCCAGACACCTCCACCTAGTCTCTCATTGGTTCTCCCTATTCCTGTTCATTTTCCACAGAAATTGCAAACTGGGCCAAACAGGAGGTTTTAGGCACTGACTCTCCAAGTGGGGAGAGTGTTAGTAAAGCGTCTGGAATGTTGCACCCGAGTACCAGGGGACGAAAACTGAGACACATTTGAACACGTTTTCCGATCACACGGTAGATCATACTCTGGGTTCCACATGCATGTTTTATCTGAAGGAAGAATCCCTTAAACATGGAGAGTTGAGACCTATGGAATGGGTACCATGCAATATGACTTCAAAGGGTCTGCATTTGCTCACCTAACCTCACCAGTCCTATCACTGCTACGTTTATGCCTCTGTACACACGCTTGATTCTCTTTCAGAGACATATAAATCCATAGGTTTTAAGATTCTTACTAGTCAGGTATATTCTTAGGCGTTTAATATGGGGTGTTGAGTCCACTTCGTTGAGCAAGGAGTAGCTCTTGTCTATTACATATTTGGCTTATGGAACGGTATCTGTGCTCATTTCAATCTCTGGTTTTATGCAGCACCCCAACTCACCTTTCCCCTTAAGCAAGCATAAGTTGGTTTTCTACATTTGACACCCTGTTCTGTTTTGTAATTCAGTTCCTGTGTAGCCACGTTTACATTCCGTGTGTTAGTGATATCTTATGATGTTTCTTTTTCTGTGTGACTTATTTCACTTAGAATCATCGTACCTGAATCCACTCATTATGCTGCTACGGGCCTGATGACATAGATTTCATTGCTGAGTGATATTGCATTGTACGTAAGTACCACAACTTCTTTATCCATTTTTCGCTTTGTGTGATATTGAACTTGTATCGTAAACGAGGTTCTTGTAAACAGAGCCGTCCCAAACTATGGGGTGGCTGTGTCTTTTTGATTTTAATTTCCCTAAGCTATAGGACCATAAGTGGAAGTGCCCTAGGCTCTGTTGCTTTGTTTTTTGGATGTTTCAGGAAACACCATACACTTCTCCAGAGTGGCTGCTGGCAATTTACATCCCACCCATCAGCATAAGAAGGCTCCTAGTTCTCCTTGGCCTGTCCTGCCTTTCTGGATTTTACACTTTTTTCGGATGGCCCTTTTGACCGGGGGGCAGTGAGACTTCATTGTAGTGCAGATTTCCTTTGCAAGCTTGCTTGGTTGGCCAAAAAGGGCGTATGCGTCTTTTCCTGAATATATTCAGGAAAAAACGCATACGCCCTTTTTGGCCAAGTGCATCATTGTGGACGTTCTGCCTCTTTTCTTATGCTTTACGTGCAATTCCAGTCTACCTCCTGAAATCGGTTTCCTGTAATTCTGCCCGCTTTCAACTCCTCTTGGCATCCTTACTTCAATATATTTTTGGAAGATAGCTGTCATTTATAACTCTGCAGGTTTGTGAATTACAGTGCCCCTGAGCTCCTTTCTTCAACTCGCTTTCTTGTGAGCTGGCCGCAACACCACAGGATTGCTTCAGGCCCTAGTTTGGTTCCAGCACGGCACGCTGAGCCTTTGGATAATTCCTCTTCCTGGTGGGAAATGAGAGTTAAATTTGCCCGTCCGGACACCTCCACCTAGTCTCTCATTGGTTCTCCCTATTCCTGTTCATTTTCCACAGAAATTGCAAACTGGGCCAAACAGGAGGTTAAAGGCACTGACTCTCCAAGTGGTTAGATTGTTAGTAAAGCGTCTGGAATGTTGCACCCGAGTACCAGGGGACGAAAACTGAGACACATTTGAACACGTTTTCCGACCACACGGTGGATCATACTGTGGGTTCCACATGCATGTTTTAGCTGAAGGAAGAATCCCTTAAACATGGAGTGTTGAGACCCATGGAATGGGTACCATGCAATATGACTTCAAATGGTCTGCATTTGCTCACTGAACCTCACCAATCCTATCACTGCTGCGTTTATGTCGCTGTACAAACGCTTGATTCTCTTTCGGAGACATATAAATCCATAGGTTTTAAGATTCTTACTAGTCAGGTATATTCTTAGTCGTTTAATGTGGGGTGTTGAGTCCACTTCGTTGAGCAAGGAGTAGCTCTTGTCTATTACATATTTGGCTTATGGAACGGTATCTGTGCTCATTTCAATCTCTGGTTTTATGCAGCACCCCAACTCACCCGTCCCCTTAAGCAAGCATAAGTTGGTTTTCTACATTTGACACCCTGTTCTGTTTTGTAATTCAGTTCTTGTGTAGCCAAGTTTACATTCCGTGTATTAGTGATATCTTATGATGTTTCTTTTTCTGTGTGACTAACTTCACTTAGAATCATCGTACCTGAATCCACTCATTATGCTGCTACGGGCCTGATGACATAGATTTCATTGCTGAGTGATATTGCATTGTACGTAAGTACCACAATTTCTTTATCCATTTTTCGCTTTCTGTGATATTCAACTTGTACCGTAAACTAGGTTCTTGTAAACAGAGCCGTCCCAAACTTTGGGGTGGCTGTGTCTTTTTGATTTTAATTTCCCTAAGCTATAGGACCATAAGTGGAAGTGCCCTAGGCTCTGTTGCTTTGTTTTTTGGATGTTTCAGGAAACACCATACACTTCTCCAGAGTGGCTGCTGGCAATTTACATCCCGCCCATCAGCATAAGAAGGCTCCTAGTTCTCCTTGGCCTGTCCTGCCTTTCTGGATTTTACACATTTTTCGGATGGCCCTTTTGACCTGGGGACAGTGAGACTTAATTGTAGTGCAGATTTCCTTTGCAAGCTTGCTTGGTTGGCCAAAAAGGGCGTATGCGTTTTTTCCTGAATATATTCAGTAAAAAACGCATACGCCCTTTTTGGCCAAGTGCATCATTGTGGACGTTCTGCCTCTTTTCCTATGCTTTACATGCAATTCCAGTCTACCTCCTGAAATGGGTTTCCTGCAATTCTGCCCCGCTTTCAACTCCTCTTGGCATCCTTACTTCAATATATTTTTGGAAGATAGCTGTCATTTATAACTTTGCAGGTTTGTGAATTACAGTGCCCCTGAGCTCCTTTCTTCAACTCGCTTTCTTGTGAGCTGGCCGCAACACCGCAGGACTGCTTCAGGCCCTAGTTTGGTTCCGGCACGGCATGCTGAGCCTTTGGTTAATTCCTCATCCTGGTGGGAAATGAGAGTTAAATTTGCCCGTCCAGACACCTCCACCTAGTCTCTCATTGGTTCTCCCTATTCCTGTTCATTTTCCACAGAAATTGCAAACTGGGCCAAACAGGAGGTTAAAGGCACTGACTCTCCAAGTGGGGAGAGTGTTAGTAAAGGGTCTTGAATGTTGCACCCAAGTACCTGGGGACGAAAACTGAGACACATTTGAACACGTTTCCCAATCACACGGTGGATCATACTCTGGGTTCCACATGCATGTTTTAGCTGAAGGAAGAATCCCTTAAACAGGGAGAGTTGAGACCCATGGAATGGGTACCATGCAATATGATTTCAAAGGGTCTGCATTTGCTCACCGAACCTCACCAGTCCTATCACTGCTGCATTTATGCCGCTGTACACACGCTTGATTCTCTTTCGGAGACATATAAATCCATAGGTTTTAACATTCTTACTAGTCAGGTATATTCTTAGGCGTTTAATGTGGGGTGTTGAGTCCACTTCGTTGAGCAAGGAGTAGCTCTTGTCTATTACATATTTGGCTTATGGAACGGTATCTGTGCTAATTTCAATCTCTGGTTTTATGCAGCACCCCAACTCACCTTTCCCCTTAAGCAACCATAAGTTGGTTTTCTACATTTGACACCCTGTTCTGTTTTGTAATTCAGTGCTTGTGTAGCCAAGTTTACATTCTGTGTATTAGTGATATCTTCTGATGTTTGTTTTTCTGTGTGACTTATTTCACTTAGAATCATCGTACCTGAATCCACTCATTATGCTGCTACGGGCCTGATGACATAGATTTCATTGCTGAGTGATATTGCATTGTACCTAAGTAGCACAACTTCTTTATCCATTTTTCGCTTTGTGTGATATTGAACTTGTACCGTAAACGAGGTTCTTGTAAACAGAACCGTCCCAAACTTTGGGGTGGCTGTGTCTTTTTGATTTTAATTTCCCTAAGCTATAGGACCATAAGTGGAAGTGCCCTAGGCTCTGTTGCTTTGTTTTTTGGATGTTTCAGGAAACACCATACAATTCTCCAGAGTGGCTGCTGGCAATTTACATCCCGCCCATCAGCATAACAAGGCTCCCAGTTCTCCATGGCCTGTCCTGCCTTTCTGGATTTTACACTTTTTTCAGATGGCCCTTTTGACCGGGGGGCAGTGAGACTTCATTGTAGTGCAGATTTCCTTTGCAAGCTTGCTTGGTTGGCCAAAAAGGGCGTATGCGTTTTTTCCTGAATATATTCAGGAAAAAACGCATACGCCCTTTTTGGCCAAGTGCATTATTGTGGACGTTCTGCCTCTTTTCCTATGCTTTACATGCAATTCCAGTCTACCTCCTGAAATCGGTTTCCTGCAATTCTGCCCGCTTTCAACTCCTCTTGGCAGCCTTACTTCAATATATTTTTGCAAGATAGCTGTCATTTATAACTCTGCAGGTTTGTGAATTACAGTGCCCCTGAGCTCCTTTCTTCAACTCGCTTTCTTGTGAGCTGGCCGCAACACCGCAGGATTGCTTCAGGCCCTAGTTTGGTTCCGGCACGGCATGTTGAGCCTTTGGTTAATTCCTCTTCCTGGTGGGAAATGAGAGTTAAATTTGCCCGTCCAGACACCTCCACCTAGTCTCTCATTGGTTCTCCCTATTCCTGTTCATTTTCCACAGAAATTGCAAACTGGGCCAAACAGGAGGTTTTAGGCACTGACTCTCCAAGTGGGGAGAGTGTTAGTAAAGCGTCTGGAATGTTGCACCCGAGTACCAGGGGACGAAAACTGAGACACATTTGAACACGTTTTCCGATCACACGGTAGATCATACTCTGGGTTCCACATGCATGTTTTAGCTGAAGGAAGAATCCCTTAAACATGGAGAGTTGAGACCCATGGAATGAGTACCATGCAATATGACTTCAAAGGGTCTGCATTTGCTCACCGAACCTCACCAATCCTATCACTGCTGCGTTTATGTCGCTGTACAAACGCTTGATTCTCTTTTGGAGACATATAAATCCATAGGTTTTAAGATTCTTACTAGTCAGGTATATTCTTAGGCGTTTAATATGGGGTGTTGAGTCCAGTTCGTTGAGCAAGGAGTAGCTCTTCTCTATTACATATTTGGCTTATGGAACGGTATCTGTGCTCATTTCAATCTCTGGTTTTATGCAGCACCCCAACTCACCTTTCCCCTTAAGCAAGCATAAGTTGGTTTTCTACATTTGAGACCCTGTTTTGCTTTGTAATTCAGTTCCTGTGTAGCCAAGTTTACATTCCATGTATTAGTGATAACTTATGATGTTTCTTTTTCTGTGTGACTTATTTCACTTAGAATCATCGTACCTGAATCCACTCATTATGCTGCTACGGGCCTGATGACATAGATTTCATTGCTGAGTGATATTGCATTGTACGTAAGTACCACAACTTCTTTATCCATTTTTCGCTTTCTGTGATATTGAACTTGTACCGTAAACGAGGTTCTTGTAAACAGAGCCGTCCCAAACTTTGGGGTGGCTGTGTGTTTTTCATTTTAATTTCCCTAAGCTATAGGACCATAAGTGGAAGTGCCCTAGGCTGTGTTGCTTTGTTTTTTGGATGTTTCAGGAAACACCATACACTTCTCCAGAGTGGCTGCTGGCAATTTACATCCCGCCCTTCAGCATAACAAGGGTCCCAGTTCTCCATGGCCTGTCCTGCCTTTCTGGATTTTACACTTTTTTCAGATGGCCCTTTTGACCGGGGGGCAGTGAGACTTAATTGTAGTGCAGATTTCCTTTGCAAGCTTGCTTGGTTGGCCAAAAAGGGCGTATGCGTTTTTTCCTGAATATATTCAGTAAAAAACGCATACGCCCTTTTTGGCCAAGTGCATCATTGTGCACGTTCTGCCTCTTTTCCTATGCTTTACATGCAATTCCAGTCTACCTCCTGAAATGGGTTTCCTGCAATTCTGACCCGCTTTCAACTCCTCTTGGCAGCCTTCCTTTAATATATTTTTGGAAGATAGCTGTCATTTATAACTCTGCAGATTTGTGAATTACAGTGCCCCTGAGCTCCTTTCTTCAACTCGCTTTCTTGTGAGCTGGCCGCAACACCGCAGGACTGCTTCAGGCCCTAGTTTGGTTCCGGCACGGCATGCTGAGCCTTTGGTTAATTCCTCATCCTGGTGGGAAATGAGAGTTAAATTTGCCCGTCCAGACACCTCCACCTAGTCTCTCATTGGTTCTCCCTATTCCTGTTCATTTTCCACAGAAATTGCAAACTGGGCCAAACAGGAGGTTAAAGGCACTGACTCTCCAAGTGGGGAGAGTGTTAGTAAAGGGTCTTGAATGTTGCACCCGAGTACCTGGGGACGAAAACTGAGACACATTTGAACACGTTTCCCAATCATACTCTGGGTTCCACATGCATGTTTTAGCTGAAGGAAGAAATCCCTTAAACAGGGAGAGTTGAGACCCATGGAATGGGTACCATGCAATATGATTTCAAAGGGTCTGCATTTGCTCACCGAACCTCACCAGTCCTATCACTGCTGCATTTATGCCGCTGTACACACGCTTGATTCTCTTTCGGAGACATATAAATCCATAGGTTTTAACATTCTTACTAGTCAGGTATATTCTTAGGCGTTTAATATGGGGTGTTGAGTCCACTTCGTTGAGCAAGGAGTAGCTCTTGTCTATTACATATTTGGCTTATGGAACGGTATCTGTGCTAATTTCAATCTCTGGTTTTATGCAGCACCCCAACTCACCTTTCCCCTTAAGCAAGCATAAGTTGGTTTTCTACATTTGACACCCTGTTCTGTTTTGTAATTCAGTTCCTGTGTAGCCAAGTTTACATTCCGTGTAGTAGTGATATCTTATGATGTTTCTTTTTCTGTGTGACTTATTTCACTTAGAATCATCGTACCTGAATCCACTCATTATGCTGCTACGGGCCTGATGACATAGATTTCATTGCTGAGTGATATTGCATTGTACGTAAGTACCACAACTTCTTTATCCATTTTTCGCTTTCTGTGATATTGAACTTGTACCGTAAACGAGGTTCTTGTAAACAGAGCCGTCCCAAACTTTGGGGTGGCTGTGTCTTTTTGATTTTAATTTCCCTAAGCTATAGGACCATAAGTGGAAGTGCCCTAGGCTCTGTTGCTTTGTTTTTTGGATGTTTCAGGAAACACCATACACTTCTCCAGAGTGGCTGCTGGCAATTTACATCCCGCCCATCAGCATAAGAAGGCTCCTAGTTCTCCTTGGCCTGTCCTGCCTTTCTGGATTTTACACATTTTTCGGATGGCCCTTTTGACCGGGGGGCAGTGAGACTTAATTGTAGTGCAGATTTCCTTTGCAAGCTTGCTTGGTTGGCCAAAAAAGGCGTATGCGTTTTTTCCTGAATATATTCAGTAAAAAACGCATACGCCCTTTTTGGCCAAGTGCATCATTGTGGACGTTCTGCCTCTTTTCCTATGCTTTACATGCAATTCCAGTCTACCTCCTGAAATGGGTTTCCTGCAATTCTGCCCCGCTTTCAACTCCTCTTGGCAGCCTTACTTCAATATATTTTTGGAAGATAGCTGTCATTTATAACTCTGCAGATTTGTGAATTACAGTGCCCCTGAGCTCCTTTCTTCAACTCGCTTTCTTGTGAGTTGGCCGCAACACCGCAGGACTGCTTCAGGCCCTAGTTTGGTTCCGGCACGGCATGCTGAGCCTTTGGTTAATTCCTCATCCTGGTGGGAAATGAGAGTTAAATTTGCCCGTCCAGACACCTCCACCTAGTCTCTCATTGGTTCTCCCTATTCCTGTTCATTTTCCACAGAAATTGCAAACTGGGCCAAACAGGAGGTTAAAGGCACTGACTCTCCAAGTGGGGAGAGTGTTAGTAAAGGGTCTTGAATGTTGCACCCGAGTACCTGGGGACGAAAACTGAGACACATTTGAACACGTTTCCCAATCATACTCTGGGTTCCACATGCATGTTTTAGCTGAAGGAAGAAATCCCTTAAACAGGGAGAGTTGAGACCCATGGAATGGGTACCATGCAATATGATTTCAAAGGGTCTGCATTTGCTCACCGAACCTCACCAGTCCTATCACTGCTGCATTTATGCCGCTGTACACACGCTTGATTCTCTTTCGGAGACATATAAATCCATAGGTTTTAACATTCTTACTAGTCAGGTATATTCTTAGGCGTTTAATGTGGGGTGTTGAGTCCACTTCGTTGAGCAAGGAGTAGCTCTTGTCTATTACATATTTGGCTTATGGAACGGTATCTGTGCTAATTTCAATCTCTGGTTTTATGCAGCACCCCAACTCACCTTTCCCCTTAAGCAAGCATAAGTTGGTTTTCTACATTTGACACCCTGTTCTGTTTTGTAATTCAGTTCTTGTGTATCCAAGTTTACATTCCGTGTATTAGGGATATCTTCTGATGTTTGTTTTTCTGTGTGACTTATTTCACTTAGAATCATCGTACCTGAATCCACTCATTATGCTGCTACGGGCCTGATGACATAGATTTCATTGCTGAGTGATATTGCATTGTACCTAAGTACCACAACTTCTTTATCCATTTTTCGCTTTGTGTGATATTGAACTTGTACCGTAAACGAGGTTCTTGTAAACAGAGCCGTCCCAAACTTTGGGGTGGCTGTGTCTTTTTGATTTTAATTTCCCTAAGCTATAGGACCATAAGTGGAAGTGCCCTAGGCTCTGTTGCTTTGTTTTTTGGATGTTTCAGGAAACACCATACACTTCTCCAGAGTGGCTGCTGGCAATTTACATCCCGCCCATCAGCATAACAAGGCTCCCAGTTCTCCATGGCCTGTCCTGCCTTTCTGGATTTTACACTTTTTTCAGATGGCCCTTTTGACCGGGGGGCAGTGAGACTTCATTGTAGTGCAGATTTCCTTTGCAAGCTTACTTGGTTGGCTAAAAAGGGCGTATGCGTTTTTTCCTGAATATATTCAGGAAAAAACGCATACGCCCTTTTTGGCCAAGTGCATCATTGTGGACGTTTTGCCTCTTTTCCTATGCTTTACATGCAATTCCAGTCTACCTCCTGAAATCGGTTTCCTGCAATTCTGCCCGCTTTCAACTCCTCTTGGCAGCCTTACTTCAATATATTTTTGCAAGATAGCTGTCATTTATAACTCTGCAGGTTTGTGAATTACAGTGCACCTGAGCTCCTTTCTTCAACTCGCTTTCTTGTGAGCTGGCCTCAACACCGCACTACTGCTTCAGGCCCTAGTTTGGTTCCGGCACGGCATGCTGAGCCTTTGGTTAATTCCTCTTCCTGGTGGGAAATGAGAGTTAAATTTGCCCGTCCAGACACCTCCACCTAGTCTCTCATTGGTTCTCCCTATTCCTGTTCATTTTCCACAGAAATTGCAAACTGGGCCAAACAGGAGGTTTTAGGCACTGACTTTCCAAGTGGGGAGAGTGTTAGTAAAGCGTCTGGAATGTTGCACCCGAGTACCAGGGGACGAAAACTGAGACACATTTGAACACGTTTTCCGATCACACGGTAGATCATACTCTGGGTTGCACATGCATGTTTTAGCTGAAGGAAGAATCCCTTAAACATGGAGAGTTGAGACCCATGGAATGGGTACCATGCAATATGACTTCAAAGGGTCTGCATTTGCTCACCTAACCTCACCAGTCCTATCACTGCTACGTTTATGCCTCTGTACACACGCTTGATTCTCTTTCAGAGACATATAAATCCATAGGTTTTAAGATTCTTACTAGTCAGGTATATTCTTAGGCGTTTAATATGGGGTGTTGAGTCCACTTCGTTGAGCAAGGAGTAGCTCTTGTCTATTACATATTTGGCTTATGGAACGTTATCTGTGCTAATTTCAATCTCTGGTTTTATGCAGCACCCCAACTCACCTTTCCCCTTAAGCAAGCATAAGTTGGTTTTCTACATTTGACACCCTGTTCTGTTTTGTAATTCAGTTCCTGTGTAGCCACGTTTACATTCCGTGTGTTAGTGATATCTTATGATGTTTCTTTTTCTGTGTGACTTATTTCACTTAGAATCATCGTACCTGAATCCACTCATTATGCTGCTACGGGCCTGATGACATAGATTTTATTGCTGAGTGATATTGCATTGTACGTAAGTACCACAACTTCTTTATCCATTTTTCGCTTTGTGTGATATTGAACTTGTATCGTAAACGAGGTTCTTGTAAACAGAGCCGTCCCAAACTATGGGGTGGCTGTGTCTTTTTGATTTTAATTTCCCTAAGCTATAGGACCATAAGTGGAAGTGCCCTAGGCTCTGTTGCTTTGTTTTTTGGATGTTTCAGGAAACACCATACACTTCTCCAGAGTGGCTGCTGGCAATTTACATCCCACCCATCAGCATAAGAAGGCTCCTAGTTCTCCTTGGCCTGTCCTGCCTTTCTGGATTTTACACTTTTTTCGGATGGCCCTTTTGACCGGGGGGGCAGTGAGACTTCATTGTAGTGCAGATTTCCTTTGCAAGCTTGCTTGGTTGGCCAAAAAGGGCGTATGCGTTTTTTCCTGAATATATTCAGGAAAAAACGCATACGCCCTTTTTGGCCAAGTGCATCATTGTGGACGTTCTGCCTCTTTTCCTATGCTTTATGTGCAATTCCAGTCTACCTCCTGAAATCGGTTTCCTGCAATTCTGCCCGCTTTCAACTCCTCTTGGCATCCTTACTTCAATATATTTTTGGAAGATAGCTGTCATTTATAACTCTGCAGGTTTGTGAATTACAGTGCCCCTGAGCTCCTTTCTTCAACTCGCTTTCTTGTGAGCTGGCCGCAACACCGCAAGATTGCTTCAGGCCCTAGTTTGGTTCCAGCACGGCACGCTGAGCCTTTGGTTAATTCCTCTTCCTGGTGGGAAATGGGAGTTAAATTTGCCCGTCCGGACACCTCCACCTAGTCTCTCATTGGTTCTCCCTATTGCTGTTCATTTTCCACAGAAATTGCAAACTGGGCCAAACAGGAGGTTAAAGGCACCGACTCTCCAAGTGGGGAGAGTGTTAATAAAGCGTCTGGAATGTTGCACCCGAGTACCAGGGGACGAAAACTGAGACACATTTGAACACGTTTCCCGATCACATGGTGGATCGTACTCTGGGTTCCACATGCATGTTTTAGCTGAAGGAAGAATCCCTTAAACATGGAGAGTTGAGACCCATGGAATGGGTACCATGCAATATGACTTCAAAGGGTCTGCATTTGCTCAACGAACCTCACCAGTCCTATCACTGCTGCGTTTATGCCGCTGTACACACGCTTGACTCTCTTTCGGAGACATATAAATCCATAGGTTTTAAGATTCTTACTAGTTATGTATATTATTAGGCGTTTAATATGGGGTGTTGAGTCCACTTCGTTGAGGAAGGAGTAGCTCTTGTCTATTACATATTTGGCTTATGGAACGGTATCTGTGCTAATTTCAATCTCTGGTTTTATGCAGCACCCTAACTCACTTTTCCCCTTAAGCAAGCATAAGTTGGTTTTCTACATTTGACACCCTGTTCTGTTTTGTAATTCAGTTCTTGTGTAGCCAAGTTTACATTCCGTGTATTAGTGATATCTTATGATGTTTCTTTTTCTGTGTGACTTATTTCACTTAGAATCATCGTACCTGAATCCACTCATTATGCTGCTACGGGCCTGATGACATAGATTTCATTGCTGAGTGATATTGCATTGTACGTAAGTACCACAACTTCTTTATCCATTTTTTGCTTTCTGTGATATTGAACTTGTACCGTAAACGAGGTTCTTGTAAACAGAGCCGTCCCAAACTTTGGGGTGGCTGTGTCTTTTTGATTTTAATTTCCCTAAGCTATAGGACCATAAGTGGAAGTGCCCTAGGCTCTGTTGCTTTGTTTTTTGGATGTTTCAGGAAACACCATACACTTCTCCAGAGTGGCTGCTGGCAATTTACATCCCGCCCATCAGCATAACAAGGCTCCCATTCTCCATGGCCTGTCCTGCCTTTCTGGATTTTACACTTTTTTCAGATGGCCCTTTTGACCGGGGGGCAGTGAGACTTCATTGTAGTGCAGATTTCCTTTGCAAGCTTGCTTGGTTGGCCAAAAAGGGCGTATGCGTTTTTTCCTGAATATATTCAGGAAAAAACGCATACGCCCTTTTTGGCCAAGTGCATCATTGTGGACGTTCTGCCTCTTTTCCTATGCTTTACATGCAATTCCAGTCTACCTCCTGCAATCGGTTTCCTGGAATCCTGCCCCGCTTTCAAGTCCTCTTGGCAGCCTTCCTTCAATATATTTTTGGAAGATAGCTGTCATTTATAACTCTGCAGGTTTGTGAATTACAGTGTCCCTGAGCTCCTTTCTTCAACTCGCTTTCTTGTGAACTGGCCGCAACACCGCAGGATTGCATCGGGCCCTAGTGTGGTTCCGGCATGGCACGCTGAGCCTTTGGTTAATTCCTCTTCCTGGTGGGAAATGAGAGTTAAATTTGCCTGTCCGGACACGTCCACCTAGTCTCTCATTGGTTCTCCCTATTCCTGTTCATGTTCCACAGAAATTGCAAACTGGGCCAAACAGGAGGTTAAAGGCACTGACTCTCCAAGTGGTTAGATTGTTAGTAAAGCGTCTGGAATGTTGCACCCGAGTACCAGGGGACGAAAACTGAGACACATTTGAACACGTTTTCCGACCACACGGTGGATCATACTCTGGGTTCCACATGCATGTTTTAGCTGAAGGAAGAATCCCTTAAACATGGAGAGTTGAGACCCATGGAATGGGTACCATGCAATATGACTTCAAATGGTCTGCATTTGCTCACTGAACCTCACCAATCCTATCACTGCTGCGTTTATGTCGCTGTAAAAACGCTTGATTCTCTTTCGGAGACATATAAATCCATAGGTTTTAAGATTCTTACTAGTCAGGTATATTCTTAGTCGTTTAATATGGGGTGTTGAGTCCACTTCGTTGAGCAAGGAGTAGCTCTTGTCTATTACATATTTGGCTTATGGAACGGTATCTGTGCTCATTTCAATCTCTGGTTTTATGCAGCACCCCAACTCACCCGTCCCCTTAAGCAAGCATAAGTTGGTTTTCTACATTTGACACCCTGTTCTGTTTTGTAATTCAGTTCTTGTGTAGCCAAGTTTACATTCCGTGTATTAGTGATATCTTATGATGTTTCTTTTTCTGTGTGACTAATTTCACTTAGAATCATCGTACCTGAATCCACTCATTATGCTGCTACGGGCCTGATGACATAGATTTCATTGCTGAGTGATATTGCATTGTACGTAAGTACCACAATTTCTTTATCCATTTTTCGCTTTCTGTGATATTCAACTTGTACTGTAAACTAGGTTCTTGTAAACAGAGCCGTCCCAAACTTTGGGGTGGCTGTGTCTTTTTGATTTTAATTTCCCTAAGCTATAGGACCATAAGTGGAAGTGCCCTAGGCTCTGTTGCTTTGTTTTTTGGATGTTTCAGGAAACACCATACACTTCTCCAGAGTGGCTGCTGGCAATTTACATCCCGCCCATCAGCATAAGAAGGCTCCTAGTTTTCCTTGGCCTGTCCTGCCTTTCTGGATTTTACACATTTTTCGGATGGCCCTTTTGACCTGGGGACAGAGAGACTTCATTGTAGTGCAGATTTCCTTTGCAAGCTTGCTTGGTTGGCCAAAAAGGGCGTATGCGTTTTTTCCTGAATATATTCAGTAAAAAACGCATACGCCCTTTTTGGCCAAGTGCATCATTGTGGACGTTCTGCCTCTTTTCCTATGCTTTACATGCAATTCCAGTCTACCTCCTGAAATGGGTTTCCTGCAATTCTGCCCCGCTTTCAACTCCTCTTGGCAGCCTTACTTCAATATATTTTTGGAAGATAGCTGTCATTTATAACTCTGCAGGTTTGTGAATTACAGTGCCCCTGAGCTCCTTTCTTCAACTCGCTTTCTTGTGAGCTGGCCGCAACACCACAGGACTGCTTCAGGCCCTAGTTTGGTTCCGGCACGGCATGCTGAGCCTTTGGTTAATTCCTCATCCTGGTGGGAAATGAGAGTTAAATTTGCCCGTCCAGACACCTCCACCTAGTCTCTCATTGGTTCTCCCTATTCCTGTTCATTTTCCACAGAAATTGCAAACTGGGCCAAACAGGAGGTTAAAGGCACTGACTCTCCAAGTGGGGAGAGTGTTAGTAAAGGGTCTTGAATGTTGCACCCAAGTACCTGGGGACGAAAACTGAGACACATTTGAACACGTTTCCCAATCACACGGTGGATCATACTCTGGGTTCCACATGCATGTTTTAGCTGAAGGAAGAATCCCTTAAACAGGGAGAGTTGAGACCCATGGAATGGGTACCATGCAATATGATTTCAAAGGGTCTGCATTTGCTCACCGAACCTCACCAGTCCTATCACTGCTGCATTTATGCCGCTGTACACACGCTTGATTCTCTTTCGGAGACATATAAATCCATAGGTTTTAACATTCTTACTAGTCAGGTATATTCTTAGGCGTTTAATGTGGGGTGTTGAGTCCACTTCGTTGAGCAAGGAGTAGCTCTTGTCTATTACATATTTGGCTTATGGAACGGTATCTGTGCTAATTTCAATCTCTGGTTTTATGCAGCACCCCAACTCACCTTTCCCCTTAAGCAAGCATAAGTTGGTTTTCTACATTTGACACCCTGTTCTGTTTTGTAATTCAGTTCTTGTGTAGCCAAGTTTACATTCCGTGTATTAGTGATATCTTCTGATGTTTGTTTTTCTGTGTGACTTATTTCACTTAAAATCATCGTACCTGAATCCACTCATTATGCTGCTACGGGCCTGATGACATAGATTTCATTGCTGAGTGATATTGCATTGTACGTAAGTACCACAACTTCTTTATCCATTTTTTGCTTTCTGTGATATTGAACTTGTACCGTAAACGAGGTTCTTGTAAACAGAGCCGTCCCAAACTTTGGGGTGGCTGTGTCTTTTTGATTTTAATTTCCCTAAGCTATAGGACCATAAGTGGAAGTGCCCTAGGCTCTGTTGCTTTGTTTTTTGGATGTTTCAGGAAACACCATACACTTCTCCAGAGTGGCTGCTGGCAATTTACATCCCGCCCATCAGCATAACAAGGCTCCCATTCTCCATGGCCTGTCCTGCCTTTCTGGATTTTACACTTTTTTCAGATGGCCCTTTTGACCGGGGGGCAGTGAGACTTCATTGTAGTGCAGATTTCCTTTGCAAGCTTGCTTGGTTGGCCAAAAAGGGCGTATGCGTTTTTTCCTGAATATATTCAGGAAAAAACGCATACGCCCTTTTTGGCCAAGTGCATCATTGTGGACGTTCTGCCTCTTTTCCTATGCTTTACATGCAATTCCAGTCTACCTCCTGAAATCGGTTTCCTGGAATCCTGCCCCGCTTTCAAGTCCTCTTGGCAGCCTTCCTTCAATATATTTTTGGAAGATAGCTGTCATTTATAACTCTGCAGGTTTGTGAATTACAGTGTCCCTGAGCTCCTTTCTTCAACTCGCTTTCTTGTGAACTGGCCGCAACACCGCAGGATTGCGTCGGGCCCTAGTGTGGTTCCGGCATGGCACGCTGAGCCTTTGGTTAATTCCTCTTCCTGGTGGGAAATGAGAGTTAAATTTGCCTGTCCGGACACGTCCACCTAGTCTCTCATTGGTTCTCCCTATTCCTGTTCATGTTCCACAGAAATTGCAAACTGGGCCAAACAGGAGGTTAAAGGCACTGACTCTCCAAGTGGTTAGATTGTTAGTAAAGCGTCTGGAATGTTGCACCCGAGTACCAGGGGACGAAAACTGAGACACATTTGAACACGTTTTCCGACCACACGGTGGATCATACTCTGGGTTCCACATGCATGTTTTAGCTGAAGGAAGAATCCCTTAAACATGGAGAGTTGAGACCCATGGAATGGGTACCATGCAATATGACTTCAAATGGTCTGCATTTGCTCACTGAACCTCACCAATCCTATCACTGCTGCGTTTATGTCGCTGTACAAACGCTTGATTCTCTTTCGGAGACATATAAATCCATAGGTTTTAAGATTCTTACTAGTCAGGTATATTCTTAGTCGTTTAATATGGGGTGTTGAGTCCACTTCGTTGAGCAAGGAGTAGCTCTTGTCTATTACATATTTGGCTTATGGAACGGTATCTGTGCTCATTTCAATCTCTGGTTTTATGCAGCACCCCAACTCACCCGTCCCCTTAAGCAAGCATAAGTTGGTTTTCTACATTTGACACCCTGTTCTGTTTTGTAATTCAGTTCTTGTGTAGCCAAGTTTACATTCCGTGTATTAGTGATATCTTATGATGTTTCTTTTTCTGTGTGACTAATTTCACTTAGAATCATCGTACCTGAATCCACTCATTATGCTGCTACAGGCCTGATGACATAGATTTCATTGCTGAGTGATATTGCATTGTACGTAAGTACCACAATTTCTTTATCCATTTTTCGCTTTCTGTGATATTCAACTTGTACTGTAAACTAGGTTCTTGTAAACAGAGCCGTCCCAAACTTTGGGGTGGCTGTGTCTTTTTGATTTTAATTTCCCTAAGCTATAGGACCATAAGTGGAAGTGCCCTAGGCTCTGTTGCTTTGTTTTTTGGATGTTTCAGGAAACACCATACACTTCTCCAGAGTGGCTGCTGGCAATTTACATCCCGCCCATCAGCATAAGAAGGCTCCTAGTTTTCCTTGGCCTGTCCTGCCTTTCTGGATTTTACACATTTTTCGGATGGCCCTTTTGACCTGGGGGCAGTGAGACTTCATTGTAGTGCAGATTTCCTTTGCAAGCTTGCTTGGTTGGCCAAAAAGGGCGTATGCGTTTTTTCCTGAATATATTCAGTAAAAAACGCATACGCCCTTTTTGGCCAAGTGCATCATTGTGGACGTTCTGCCTCTTTTCCTATGCTTTACATGCAATTCCAGTCTACCTCCTGAAATGGGTTTCCTGCAATTCTGCCCCGCTTTCAACTCCTCTTGGCAGCCTTACTTCAATATATTTTTGGAAGATAGCTGTCATTTATAACTCTGCAGGTTTGTGAATTACAGTGCCCCTGAGCTCCTTTCTTCAACTCGCTTTCTTGTGAGCTGGCCGCAACACCACAGGACTGCTTCAGGCCCTAGTTTGGTTCCGGCACGGCATGCTGAGCCTTTGGTTAATTCCTCATCCTGGTGGGAAATGAGAGTTAAATTTGCCCGTCCAGACACCTCCACCTAGTCTCTCATTGGTTCTCCCTATTCCTGTTCATTTTCCACAGAAATTGCAAACTGGGCCAAACAGGAGGTTAAAGGCACTGACTCTCCAAGTGGGGAGAGTGTTAGTAAAGGGTCTTGAATGTTGCACCCAAGTACCTGGGGACGAAAACTGAGACACATTTGAACACGTTTCCCAATCACACGGTGGATCATACTCTGGGTTCCACATGCATGTTTTAGCTGAAGGAAGAATCCCTTAAACAGGGAGAGTTGAGACCCATGGAATGGGTACCATGCAATATGATTTCAAAGGGTCTGCATTTGCTCACCGAACCTCACCAGTCCTATCACTGCTGCATTTATGCCGCTGTACACACGCTTGATTCTCTTTCGGAGACATATAAATCCATAGGTTTTAACATTCTTATTAGTCAGGTATATTCTTAGGCGTTTAATGTGGGGTGTTGAGTCCACTTCGTTGAGCAAGGAGTAGCTCTTGTCTATTACATATTTGGCTTATGGAACGGTATCTGTGCTAATTTCAATCTCTGGTTTTATGCAGCACCCCAACTCACCTTTCCCCTTAAGCAAGCATAAGTTGGTTTTCTACATTTGACACCCTGTTCTGTTTTGTAATTCAGTTCTTGTGTAGCCAAGTTTACATTCCGTGTATTAGTGATATCTTCTGATGTTTGTTTTTCTGTGTGACTTATTTCACTTAAAATCATCGTACCTGAATCCACTCATTATGCTGCTACGGGCCTGATGACATAGATTTCATTGCTGAGTGATATTGCATTGTACGTAAGTACCACAACTTCTTTATCCATTTTTCGCTTTCTGTGATATTGAACTTGTACCGTAAACGAGGTTCTTGTAAACAGAGCCGTCCCAAACTTTGGGGTGGCTGTGTCTTTTTGATTTTAATTTCCCTAAGCTATAGGACCATAAGTGGAAGTGCCCTAGGCTCTGTTGCTTTGTTTTTTGGATGTTTCAGGAAACACCATACACTTCTCCAGAGTGGCTGCTGGCAATTTACATCCCGCCCATCAGCATAACAAGGCTCCCATTCTCCATGGCCTGTCCTGCCTTTCTGGATTTTACACTTTTTTCAGATGGCCCTTTTGACCGGGGGGCAGTGAGACTTCATTGTAGTGCAGATTTCCTTTGCAAGCTTGCTTGGTTGGCCAAAAAGGGCGTATGCGTTTTTTCCTGAATATATTCAGGAAAAAACGCATACGCCCTTTTTGGCCAAGTGCATCATTGTGGACGTTCTGCCTCTTTTCCTATGCTTTACATGCAATTCCAGTCTACCTCCTGAAATCGGTTTCCTGGAATCCTGCCCCGCTTTCAAGTCCTCTTGGCAGCCTTCCTTCAATATATTTTTGGAAGATAGCTGTCATTTATAACTCTGCAGGTTTGTGAATTACAGTGTCCCTGAGCTCCTTTCTTCAACTCGCTTTCTTGTGAACTGGCCGCAACACCGCAGGATTGCGTCGGGCCCTAGTGTGGTTCCGGCATGGCACGCTGAGCCTTTGGTTAATTCCTCTTCCTGGTGGGAAATGAGAGTTAAATTTGCCTGTCCGGACACGTCCACCTAGTCTCTCATTGGTTCTCCCTATTCCTGTTCATGTTCCACAGAAATTGCAAACTGGGCCAAACAGGAGGTTAAAGGCACTGACTCTCCAAGTGGTTAGATTGTTAGTAAAGCGTCTGGAATGTTGCACCCGAGTACCAGGGGACGAAAACTGAGACACATTTGAACACGTTTTCCGACCACACGGTGGATCATACTCTGGGTTCCACATGCATGTTTTAGCTGAAGGAAGAATCCCTTAAACATGGAGAGTTGAGACCCATGGAATGGGTACCATGCAATATGACTTCAAATGGTCTGCATTTGCTCACTGAACCTCACCAATCCTATCACTGCTGCGTTTATGTCGCTGTACAAACGCTTGATTCTCTTTCGGAGACATATAAATCCATAGGTTTTAAGATTCTTACTAGTCAGGTATATTCTTAGTCGTTTAATATGGGGTGTTGAGTCCACTTCGTTGAGCAAGGAGTAGCTCTTGTCTATTACATATTTGGCTTATGGAACGGTATCTGTGCTCATTTCAATCTCTGGTTTTATGCAGCACCCCAACTCACCCGTCCCCTTAAGCAAGCATAAGTTGGTTTTCTACATTTGACACCCTGTTCTGTTTTGTAATTCAGTTCTTGTGTAGCCAAGTTTACATTCCGTGTATTAGTGATATCTTATGATGTTTCTTTTTCTGTGTGATTAATTTCACTTAGAATCATCGTACCTGAATCCACTCATTATGCTGCTACAGGCCTGATGACATAGATTTCATTGCTGAGTGATATTGCATTGTACGTAAGTACCACAATTTCTTTATCCATTTTTCGCTTTCTGTGATATTCAACTTGTACCGTAAACTAGGTTCTTGTAAACAGAGCCGTCCCAAACTTTGGGGTGGCTGTGTCTTTTTGATTTTAATTTCCCTAAGCTATAGGAGCATAAGGGGAAGTGCCCTAGGCTCTGTTGCTTTGTTTTTTGGATGTTTCAGGAAACACCATACACTTCTCCAGAGTGGCTGCTGGCAATTTACATCCCGCCCATCAGCATAACAAGGCTCCTAGTTTTCCTTGGCCTGTCCTGCCTTTCTGGATTTTACACATTTTTCGGATGGCCCTTTTGACCTGGGGGCAGTGAGACTTCATTGTAGTGCAGATTTCCTTTGCAAGCTTGCTTGGTTGGCCAAAAAGGGCGTATGCGTTTTTTCCTGAATATATTCAGTAAAAAACGCATACGCCCTTTTTGGCCAAGTGCATCATTGTGGACGTTCTGCCTCTTTTCCTATGCTTTACATGCAATTCCAGTCTACCTCCTGAAATGGGTTTCCTGCAATTCTGCCCCGCTTTCAACTCCTCTTGGCAGCCTTACTTCAATATATTTTTGGAAGATAGCTGTCATTTATAACTCTGCAGGTTTGTGAATTACAGTGCCCCTGAGCTCCTTTCTTCAACTCGCTTTCTTGTGAGCTGGCCGCAACACCACAGGACTGCTTCAGGCCCTAGTTTGGTTCCGGCACGGCATGCTGAGCCTTTGGTTAATTCCTCATCCTGGTGGGAAATGAGAGTTAAATTTGCCCGTCCAGACACCTCCACCTAGTCTCTCATTGGTTCTCCCTATTCCTGTTCATTTTCCACAGAAATTGCAAACTGGGCCAAACAGGAGGTTAAAGGCACTGACTCTCCAAGTGGGGAGAGTGTTAGTAAAGGGTCTTGAATGTTGCACCCAAGTACCTGGGGACGAAAACTGAGACACATTTGAACACGTTTCCCGATCACACGGTGGATCATACTCTGGGTTCCACATGCATGTTTTAGCTGAAGGAAGAATCCCTTAAACAGGGAGAGTTGAGACCCATGGAATGGGTACCATGCAATATGATTTCAAAGGGTCTGCATTTGCTCACCGAACCTCACCAGTCCTATCACTGCTGCATTTATGCCGCTGTACACACGCTTGATTCTCTTTCGGAGACATATAAATCCATAGGTTTTAACATTCTTACTAGTCAGGTATATTCTTAGGCGTTTAATGTGGGGTGTTGAGTCCACTTCGTTGAGCAAGGAGTAGCTCTTGTCTATTACATATTTGGCTTATGGAACGGTATCTGTGCTAATTTCAATCTCTGGTTTTATGCAGCACCCCAACTCACCTTTCCCCTTAAGCAAGCATAAGTTGGTTTTCTACATTTGACACCCTGTTCTGTTTTGTAATTCAGTTCTTGTGTAGCCAAGTTTACATTCCGTGTATTAGTGATATCTTCTGATGTTTGTTTTTCTGTGTGACTTATTTCACTTAGAATCATCGTACCTGAATCCACTCATTATGCTGCTATGGGCCTGATGACATAGATTTCATTGCTGAGTGATATTGCATTGTACCTAAGTACCACAACTTCTTTATCCATTTTTCGCTTTGTGTGATATTGAACTTGTACCGTAAACGAGGTTCTTGTAAACAGAGCCGTCCCAAACTTTGGGGTGGCTGTGTCTTTTTGATTTTAATTTCCCTAAGCTATAGGACCATAAGTGGAAGTGCCCTAGGCTCTGTTGCTTTGTTTTTTGGATGTTTCAGGAAACACCATACACTTCTCCAGAGTGGCTGCTGGCAATTTACATCCCACCCTTCAGCATAACAAGGGTCCCAGTTCTCCATGGCCTGTCCTGCCTTTCTGGATTTTACACTTTTTTCAGATGGCCCTTTTGACCGGGGGGCAGTGAGACTTCATTGTAGTGCAGATTTCCTTTGCAAGCTTGCTTGGTTGGCCAAAAAGGGCGTATGCGTTTTTTCCTGAATATATTCAGGAAAAAACGCATACGCCCTTTTTGGCCAAGTGCATCATTGTGGACGTTCTGCCTCTTTTCCTATGCTTTACATGCAATTCCAGTCTACCTCCTGAAATCGGTTTCCTGGAATCCTGCCCCGCTTTCAAGTCCTCTTGGCAGCCTTCCTTCAATATATTTTTGGAAGATAGCTGTCATTTATAACTCTGCAGGTTTGTGAATTACAGTGTCCCTGAGCTCCTTTCTTCAACTCGCTTTCTTGTGAACTGGCCGCAACACCGCAGGATTGCGTCGGGCCCTAGTGTGGTTCCGGCATGGCACGCTGAGCCTTTGGTTAATTCCTCTTCCTGGTGGGAAATGAGAGTTAAATTTGCCTGTCCGGACACGTCCACCTAGTCTCTCATTGGTTCTCCCTATTCCTGTTCATGTTCCACAGAAATTGCAAACTGGGCCAAACAGGAGGTTAAAGGCACTGACTCTCCAAGTGGTTAGATTGTTAGTAAAGCGTCTGGAATGTTGCACCCGAGTACCAGGGGACGAAAACTGAGACACATTTGAACACGTTTTCCGACCACACGGTGGATCATACTCTGGGTTCCACATGCATGTTTTAGCTGAAGGAAGAATCCCTTAAACATGGAGAGTTGAGACCCATGGAATGGGTACCATGCAATATGACTTCAAATGGTCTGCATTTGCTCACTGAACCTCACCAATCCTATCACTGCTGCGTTTATGTCGCTGTACAAACGCTTGATTCTCTTTCGGAGACATATAAATCCATAGGTTTTAAGATTCTTACTAGTCAGGTATATTCTTAGTCGTTTAATATGGGGTGTTGAGTCCACTTCGTTGAGCAAGGAGTAGCTCTTGTCTATTACATATTTGGCTTATGGAACGGTATCTGTGCTCATTTCAATCTCTGGTTTTATGCAGCACCCCAACTCACCCGTCCCCTTAAGCAAGCATAAGTTGGTTTTCTACATTTGACACCCTGTTCTGTTTTGTAATTCAGTTCTTGTGTAGCCAAGTTTACATTCCGTGTATTAGTGATATCTTATGATGTTTCTTTTTCTGTGTGACTAATTTCACTTAGAATCATCGTACCTGAATCCACTCATTATGCTGCTACAGGCCTGATGACATAGATTTCATTGCTGAGTGATATTGCATTGTACGTAAGTACCACAATTTCTTTATCCATTTTTCGCTTTCTGTGATATTCAACTTGTACTGTAAACTAGGTTCTTGTAAACAGAGCCGTCCCAAACTTTGGGGTGGCTGTGTCTTTTTGATTTTAATTTCCCTAAGCTATAGGACCATAAGTGGAAGTGCCCTAGGCTCTGTTGCTTTGTTTTTTGGATGTTTCAGGAAACACCATACACTTCTCCAGAGTGGCTGCTGGCAATTTACATCCCGCCCATCAGCATAAGAAGGCTCCTAGTTTTCCTTGGCCTGTCCTGCCTTTCTGGATTTTACACATTTTTCGGATGGCCCTTTTGACCTGGGGGCAGTGAGACTTCATTGTAGTGCAGATTTCCTTTGCAAGCTTGCTTGGTTGGCCAAAAAGGGCGTATGCGTTTTTTCCTGAATATATTCAGTAAAAAACGCATACGCCCTTTTTGGCCAAGTGCATCATTGTGGACGTTCTGCCTCTTTTCCTATGCTTTACATGCAATTCCAGTCTACCTCCTGAAATGGGTTTCCTGCAATTCTGCCCCGCTTTCAACTCCTCTTGGCAGCCTTACTTCAATATATTTTTGGAAGATAGCTGTCATTTATAACTCTGCAGGTTTGTGAATTACAGTGCCCCTGAGCTCCTTTCTTCAACTCGCTTTCTTGTGAGCTGGCCGCAACACCACAGGACTGCTTCAGGCCCTAGTTTGGTTCCGGCACGGCATGCTGAGCCTTTGGTTAATTCCTCATCCTGGTGGGAAATGAGAGTTAAATTTGCCCGTCCAGACACCTCCACCTAGTCTCTCATTGGTTCTCCCTATTCCTGTTCATTTTCCACAGAAATTGCAAACTGGGCCAAACAGGAGGTTAAAGGCACTGACTCTCCAAGTGGGGAGAGTGTTAGTAAAGGGTCTTGAATGTTGCACCCAAGTACCTGGGGACGAAAACTGAGACACATTTGAACACGTTTCCCAATCACACGGTGGATCATACTCTGGGTTCCACATGCATGTTTTAGCTGAAGGAAGAATCCCTTAAACAGGGAGAGTTGAGACCCATGGAATGGGTACCATGCAATATGATTTCAAAGGGTCTGCATTTGCTCACCGAACCTCACCAGTCCTATCACTGCTGCATTTATGCCGCTGTACACACGCTTGATTCTCTTTCGGAGACATATAAATCCATAGGTTTTAACATTCTTATTAGTCAGGTATATTCTTAGGCGTTTAATGTGGGGTGTTGAGTCCACTTCGTTGAGCAAGGAGTAGCTCTTGTCTATTACATATTTGGCTTATGGAACGGTATCTGTGCTAATTTCAATCTCTGGTTTTATGCAGCACCCCAACTCACCTTTCCCCTTAAGCAAGCATAAGTTGGTTTTCTACATTTGACACCCTGTTCTGTTTTGTAATTCAGTTCTTGTGTAGCCAAGTTTACATTCCGTGTATTAGTGATATCTTCTGATGTTTGTTTTTCTGTGTGACTTATTTCACTTAAAATCATCGTACCTGAATCCACTCATTATGCTGCTACGGGCCTGATGACATAGATTTCATTGCTGAGTGATATTGCATTGTACGTAAGTACCACAACTTCTTTATCCATTTTTCGCTTTGTGTGATATTGAACTTGTACCGTAAACGAGGTTCTTGTAAACAGAGCCGTCCCAAACTTTGGGGTGGCTGTGTCTTTTTGATTTTAATTTCCCTAAGCTATAGGACCATAAGTGGAAGTGCCCTAGGCTCTGTTGCTTTGTTTTTTGGATGTTTCAGGAAACACCATACACTTCTCCAGAGTGGCTGCTGGCAATTTACATCCCGCCCATCAGCATAACAAGGCTCCCAGTTCTCCATGGCCTGTCCTGCCTTTCTGGATTTTACACTTTTTTCAGATGGCCCTTTTGACCGGGGGGCAGTGAGACTTCATTGTAGTGCAGATTTCCTTTGCAAGCTTGCTTGGTTGGCCAAAAAGGGCGTATGCGTTTTTTCCTGAATATATTCAGGAAAAAACGCATACGCCCTTTTTGGCCAAGTGCATTATTGTGGACGTTCTGCCTCTTTTCCTATGCTTTACATGCAATTCCAGTCTACCTCCTGAAATCGGTTTCCTGCAATTCTGCCCGCTTTCAACTCCTCTTGGCAGCCTTACTTCAATATATTTTTGCAAGATAGCTGTCATTTATAACTCTGCAGGTTTGTGAATTACAGTGCCCCTGAGCTCCTTTCTTCAACTCGCTTTCTTGTGAGCTGGCCGCAACACCGCAGGATTGCTTCAGGCCCTAGTTTGGTTCCAGCACGGCATGTTGAGCCTTTGGTTAATTCCTCTTCCTGGTGGGAAATGAGAGTTAAATTTGCCCGTCCAGACACCTCCACCTAGTCTCTCATTGGTTCTCCCTATTCCTGTTCATTTTCCACAGAAATTGCAAACTGGGCCAAACAGGAGGTTAAAGGCACTGACTCTCCAAGTGGGGTGAGTGTTAGTAAAGCGTCTGGAATGTTGCACCCGAGTACCAGGGGACGAAAACTGAGACACATTTGAACACGTTTTCCGATCACACGGTAGATCATACTCTGGGTTCCACATGCATGTTTTAGCTGAAGGAAGAATCCCTTAAACATGGAGAGTTGAGACCCATGGAATGGGTACCATGCAATATGACTTCAAAGGGTCTGCATTTGCTCACCGAACCTCACCAATCCTATCACTGCTGCGTTTATGTCGCTGTACAAACGCTTGATTCTCTTTCGGAGACATATAAATCCATAGGTTTTAAGATTCTTACTAGTCAGGTATATTCTTAGGCGTTTAATATGGGGTGTTGAGTCCAGTTCGTTGAGCAAGGAGTAGCTCTTCTCTATTACATATTTGGCTTATGGAACGGTATCTGTGCTAATTTCAATCTCTGGTTTTATGCAGCACCCCAACTCACCTTTCCCCTTAAGCAAGCATAAGTTGGTTTTCTACATTTGAGACCCTGTTTTGCTTTGTAATTCAGTTCCTGTGTAGCCAAGTTTACATTCCATGTATTAGTGATAACTTATGATGTTTCTTTTTCTGTGTGACTTATTTCACTTAGAATCATCGTACCTGAATCCACTCATTATGCTGCTACGGGCCTGATGATATAGATTTCATTGCTGAGTGATATTGCATTGTACGTAAGTACCACAACTTCTTTATCCATTTTTCGCTTTCTGTGATATTGAACTTGTACCGTAAACGAGGTTCTTGTAAACAGAGCCGTCCCAAACTTTGGGGTGGCTGTGTCTTTTTCATTTTAATTTCCCTAAGCTATAGGACCATAAGTGGAAGTGCCCTAGGCTCTGTTGCTTGGTTTTTTGGATATTTCAGGAAACACCATACACTTCTCCAGAGTGGCTGCTGGCAATTTACATCCCGCCCTTCAGCATAACAAGGGTCCCAGTTCTCCATGGCCTGTCCTGCCTTTCTGGATTTTACACTTTTTTCAGATGGCCCTTTTGACCGGGGGGCAGTGAGACTTCATTGTAGTGCAGATTTCCTTTGCAAGCTTGCTTGGTTGGCCAAAAAGGGCGTATGCATTTTTTCCTGACGCATACGCCCTTTTTGGCCAAGTGCATCATTGTGGACTTCTGCCTCTTTTCCTATGCTTTACATGCAATTCCAGTCTACCTCCTGAAATCGGTTTCCTGCAATTCTGCCCGCTTTCAACTCCTCTTGGCAGCCTTACTTCAATATATTTTTGCAAGATAGCTGTCATTTATAACTCTGCAGGTTTGTGAATTACAGTGCCCCTGACCTCCTTTCTTCAAGTCGCTTTCTTCTGAGCTGGCCGCAACACCGCAGTATTGCTTCAGGCCCTAGTTTGGTTCCGGCACGGCATGCTGAGCCTTTGGTTAATTCCTCTTCCTGGTGGGAAATGAGAGTAAAATTTGCCCGTCCAGACACCTCCACCTAGTCTCTCATTGGTTCTCCCTATTCCTGTTCATTTTCCACAGAAATTGCAAACTGGGCCAAACAGGAGGTTAAAGGCACTGACTCTCCAAGTGGGGAGAGTGTTAGTAAAGCGTCTGGAATGTTGCACCCGAGTACCTGGGGACGAAAACTGAGACACATTTGAACACGTTTCCCGATCACACGGTGGATCATACTCTGGGTTCCACATGCATGTTTTAGCTGAAGGAAGAATCCCTTAAACCTGGAGAGTTGAGACCCATAGAATGGGTACCATGCAATATGACTTCAAAGGGTCTGCATTTGCTCACGGAACCTCACCAATCCTATCACTGCTGCGTTTATGTCGCTGTACAAACGCTTGATTCTCTTTTGGACACATATGAATCCATAGGTTTTAAGTTTCTTACTAGTCAGGTATATTCTTAGGCGTTTAATATGGTGTGTTGAGTCCAGTTCGTTGAGCAAGGAGTAGCTCTTCTCTATTACATATTTGGCTTAGGGATCGGTATCTGTGCTAATTTCAATCTCTGGTTTTATGCAGCACCCCAACTCACCTTTCCCCTTAAGCAAGCATAACTTGGTTTTCTATATTTGAGACCCTGTTTTGCTTTGTAATTCAGTTCCTGTGTAGCCAAGTTTACATTCCATGTATTAGTGATACCTTATGATGTTTCTTTTTCTGTGTGACTTATTTCACTTAGAATCATCGTACCTGAATCCACTCATTATGCTGCTACGGGCCTGATGACATAGATTTCATTGCTGAGTGATATTGCATTGTACCTAAGTACCACAACTTCTTTATCCATTTTTCGCTTTGTGTGATATTGAACTTGTACCGTAAACGAGGTTCTTGTAAACAGAGCCGTCCCAAACTTTGGGGTGGCTGTGTCTTTTTGATTTTAATTTCCCTAAGCTATAGGACCATAAGTGGAAGTGCCCTAGGCTCTGTTGCTTTGTTTTTTGGATGTTTCAGGAAACACCATACACTTCTCCAGAGTGGCTGCTGGCAATTTACATCCCGGCCATCAGCATAACAAGGCTCCCAGTTCTCCATGGCCTGTCCTGCCTTTCTGGATTTTACACTTTTTTCAGATGGCCCTTTTGACCAGGGGGCAGTGAGACTTCATTGTAGTGCAGATTTCCTTTGCAAGCTTGCTTGGTTGGCCAAAAAGGGCGTATGCGTTTTTTCCTGAATATATTTTACTGAATATATTCAGGAAAAAACGCATACGCCCTTTTTGGCCAAGTGCATTATTGTGGACGTTCTGCCTCTTTTCCTATGCTTTACATGCAATTCCAGTCTACCTCCTGAAATCGGTTTCCTGCAATTCTGCCCGCTTTCAACTCCTCTTGGCAGCCTTACTTCAATATATTTTTGCAAGATAGCTGTCATTTATAACTCTGTTGCTTTGTTTTTTGGATGTTTCAGGAAACACCATACACTTCTCCAGAGTGGCTGCTGGCAATTTACATCCCACCCTTCAGCATAACAAGGGTCCCAGTTCTCCATGGCCTGTCCTGCCTTTCTGGATTTTACACTTTTTTCAGATGGCCCTTTTGACCGGGGGGCAGTGAGACTTCATTGTAGTGCAGATTTCCTTTGCAAGCTTGCTTGGTTGGCCAAAAAGGGCGTATGCGTTTTTTCCTGAATATATTCAGGAAAAAACGCATACGCCCTTTTTGGCCAAGTGCATCATTGTGGACGTTCTGCCTCTTTTCCTATGCTTTACGTGCAATTCCAGTCTACCTCCTGAAATCGGTTTCTTGCAATTCTGCCCGCTTTCAACTCCTCTTGGCAGCCTTACTTCAATATATTTTTGGAAGATAGCTGTCATTTATAACTCTGCAGGTTTGTGAATTACAGTGCCCCTGAGCTCCTTTCTTCAACTCGCTTTCTTGTGAGCTGGCCGCAACACCGCAGGATTGCTTCAGGCCCTAGTTTGGTTCCGGCACGGCATGCTGAGCCTTTGGTTAATTCCTCTTCCTGGTGGGAAATGAGAGTTAAATTTGCCCGTCCGGACACCTCCACCTAGTCTCTCATTGGTTCTCCCTATTCCTGTTCATTTTCCACAGAAATTGCAAACTGGGCCAAACAGGAGGTTAAAGGCACTGACTCTCCAAGTGGGGAGAGTGTTAGTAAAGCGTCTGGAATGTTGCACCCGAGTACCAGGGGACGAAAACTGAGACACATTTGAACACGTTTTCCAATCACATGGTGGATCATACTCTGGGTTCCACATGCATGTTTTAGCTGAAGGAAGAATCCCTTAAACATGGAGAGTTGAGACCCATGGAATGGGTACCATGCATTATGACTTCAAAGGGTCTGCATTTGCTCACCGAACCTCACCAATCCTACCACTGCTGCGCTTATGCTGCTGTACACATGCATGATTCTCTTTCGGAGACATATAAATCCATAGGTTTTAAGATTCTTACTAGTCAGGTATATTGTTAGGCGTTTAATATGGGGTGTTGAGTCTACTTCGTTGAGCAAGGAGTAGCTCTTGTCTATTACATATTTGGCTTATGGAACGGTATCTGTGCTAATTTCAATCTCTGGTTTTATGCAGCACCCCAACTCACCTTTCCCCTTAAGCAAGCATAAGTTGGTTTTCTACATTTGACACCCTGTTCTGTTTTGTAATTCAGTTCCTGTGTAGCCAAGTTTACATTCCGTGTGTTAGTGATATCTTATGATGTTTCTTTTTCTGTGTGACTTATTTCAGTTAGAATCATCGTACCTGAATCCACTCATTATGCTGCTACGGGCCTGATGACATAGATTTCATTGCTGAGTGATATTGCATTGTACGTAAGTACCACAACTTCTTTATCCATTTTTCGCTTTCTGTGATATTGAACTTGTACCGTAAACGAGTTTCTTGTAAACAGAGCCGTCCCAAACTTTGGGGTGGCTGTGTCTTTTTGATTTTAATTTCCCTAAGCTATAGGACCATAAGTGGAAGTGCCCTAGGCTCTGTTGCTTTTTTTTTTAGATGTTTCAGGAAACACCATACACTTCTCCAGAGTGGCTGCTGGCAATTTACATCCCACCCATCAACATAAGAAGGCTCCTAGTTCTCCTTGGCCTGTCCTGCCTTTCTGGATTTTACACTTTTTTCGGATGGCCCTTTTGACCGGGGGGCAGTGAGACTTCATTGTAGTGCAGATTTCCTTTTCAAGCTTGCTTGGTTGGCCAAAAAGGTCGTATGCGTTTTTTCCTGAATATATTCAGGAAAAAACGCATACGCCCGTTTTGGCCAAGTGCATCATTGTGGACGTTCTGCCTCTTTTCCTATGCTTTACGTGCAATTCCAGTCTACCTCCTGAAATCGGTTTCCTGCAATTCTGCCCGCTTTCAACTCCTCTTGGCAGCCTTACTTCAATATATTTTTGGAAGATAGCTGTCATTTATAACTCTGCAGGTTTGTGAATTACAGTGCCCCTGAGCTCCTTTCTTCAACTCGCTTTCTTGTGAGCTGGCCGCAACACCGCAGGATTGCTTCAGGCCCTAGTTTGGTTCCGGCACGGCATGCTGAGCCTTTGGTTAATTCCTCTTCCTGGTGGGAAATTAGAGTTAAATTTGCCCGTCCAGACACCTCCACCTAGTCTCTCATTGGTTCTCCCTATTCCTGTTCATTTTCCACAGAAATTGCAAACTGGGCCAAACAGGAGGTTAAAGGCACTGACTCTCCAAGTGGGGAGAGTGTTAGTAAAGCGTCTGGAATGTTGCACCCGAGTACCAGGGGATGAAAACTGAGACACATTTGAACACGTTTTCCGATAACACGGTGGATCATACTCTGGGTTCCACATGAATGTTTTAGCTGAAGGAAGAATCCCTTAAACAGGGAGAGTTGAGACCCATGGAATGGGTACCATGCAATATGACTTCAAAGGGTCTGCATTTGCTCACCGAACCTCACCAATCCTATCACTGCTGCGTTTATGCCGCTGTACACACGCTTGATTCTCTTTCGGAGACATATAAATACATAGGTTTTAAGATTCTTACTAGTCAGGTAGATTCTTAGGCGTTTAATATGGGGTGTTGAGTCTACTTCGTTGAGCAAGGAGTAGCTCTTGTCTATTACATATTTGGCTTATGGAACGGTATCTGTGCTAATTTCAATCTCTGGTTTTATGCAGCACCCCAACTCACCTTTCCCCTTAAGCAAGCATAAGTTGGTTTTCTACATTTGACACCCTGTTCTGTTTTGTAATTCAGTTCCTGTGTAGCCAAGTTTACATTCCGTGTGTTAGTGATATCTTATGATGTTTCTTTTTCTGTGTGACTTATTTCACTTAGAATCATCGTACCTGAATCCACTCATTATGCTGCTACGGGCCTGATGACATAGATTTCATTGCTGAGTGATATTGCATTGTACGTAAGTACCACAACTTCTTTATCCATTTTTCGCTTTCTGTGATATTGAACTTGTACCGTAAACGAGGTTCTTGTAAACAGAGCCGTCCCAAACTTTGGGGTGGCTGTGTCTTTTTGATTTTAATTTCCCTAAGCTATAGGACCATAAGTGGAAGTGCCCTAGGCTCTGTTGCTTTGTTTTTTGGATGTTTCAGGAAACACCATACACTTCTCCAGAGTGGCTGCTGGCAATTTACATCCCACCCATCAACATAAGAAGGCTCCTAGTTCTCCTTGGCCTGTCCTGCCTGTCTGGATTTTACACTTTTTTCGGATGGCCCTCTTGACCGGGGGGCAGTGAGACTTCATTGTAGTGCAGATTTCCTTTGCAAGCTTGCTTGGTTGGCCAAAAAGGGCGTATGCGTTTTTTCCTGAATATATTCAGGAAAAAACGCATACGCCCTTTTTGGCCAAGTGCATCATTGTGGACGTTCTGCCTCTTTTCCTATGCTTTACGTGCAATTCCAGTCTACCTCCTGAAATCGGTTTCTTGCAATTCTGCCGCTTTCAACTCCTCTTGGCAGCCTTACTTCAATATATTTTTGGAAGATAGCTGTCATTTATAACTCTGCAGGTTTGTGAATTACAGTGCCCCTGAGTTCCTTTCTTCAACTCGCTTTCTTGTGAGCTGGCCGCAACACCGCAGGATTGCTTCAGGCCCTAGTTTGGTTCCGGCACGGCATGCTGAGCCTTTGGTTAATTCCTCTTCCTGGTGGGAAATGAGAGTTAAATTTGCCCGTCCGGACACCTCCACCTAGTCTCTCATTGGTTCTCCCTATTCCTGTTCATTTTCCACAGAAATTGCAAACTGGGCCAAACAGGAGGTTAAAGGCACTGACTCTCCAAGTGGGGAGAGTGTTAGTAAAGCGTCTGGAATGTTGCACCCGAGTACCAGGGGACGAAAACTGAGACACATTTGAACACGTTTTCCAATCACATGGTGGATCATACTCTGGGTTCCACATGCATGTTTTAGCTGAAGGAAGAATCCCTTAAACATGGAGAGTTGAGACCCATGGAATGGGTACCATGCATTATGACTTCAAAGGGTCTGCATTTGCTCACCGAACCTCACCAATCCTATCACTGCTGCGCTTATGCTGCTGTACACATGCATGATTCTCTTTCGGAGACATATAAATCCATAGGTTTTAAGATTCTTACTGGTCAGGTATATTGTTAGGCGTTTAATATGGGGTGTTGAGTCTACTTCGTTGAGCAAGGAGTAGCTCTTGTCTATTACATATTTGGCTTATGGAACGGTATCTGTGCTAATTTCAATCTCTGGTTTTATGCAGCACCCCAACTCACCTTTCCCCTTAAGCAAGCATAAGTTGGTTTTCTACATTTGACACCCTGTTCTGTTTTGTAATTCAGTTCCTGTGTAGCCAAGTTTACATTCCGTGTGTTAGTGATATCTTATGATGTTTCTTTTTCTGTGTGACTTATTTCACTTAGAATCATCGTACCTGAATCCACTCATTATGCTGCTACGGGCCTGATGACATAGATTTCATTGCTGAGTGATATTGCATTGTACGTAAGTACCACAACTTCTTTATCCATTTTTCGCTTTCTGTGATATTGAACTTGTACCGTAAACGAGGTTCTTGTAAACAGAGCCGTCCCAAACTTTGGGGTGGCTGTGTCTTTTTGATTTTAATTTCCCTAAGCTATAGGACCATAAGTGGAAGTGCCCTAGGCTCTGTTGCTTTGTTTTTTGGATGTTTCAGGAAACACCATACACTTCTCCAGAGTGGCTGCTGGCAATTTACATCCCACCCATCAGCATAAGAAGGCTCCTAGTTCTCCTTGGCCTGTCCTGCCTTTCTGGATTTTACACTTTTTTCGGATGGCCCTTTTGACCGGGGGGCAGTGAGACTTCATTGTAGTGCAGATTTCCTTTTCAAGCTTGCTTGGTTGGCCAAAAAGGTCGTATGCGTTTTTTCCTGAATATATTCAGGAAAAAACGCATATGCCCGTTTTGGCCAAGTGCATCATTGTGGACGTTCTGCCTCTTTTCCTATGCTTTACGTGCAATTCCAGTCTACCTCCTGAAATCGGTTTCCTGCAATTCTGCCCGCTTTCAACTCCTCTTGGCATCCTTACTTCAATATATTTTTGGAAGATAGCTGTCATTTATAACTCTGCAGGTTTGTGAATTACAGTGCCCCTGAGCTCCTTTCTTCAACTCGCTTTCTTGTGAGCTGGCCGCAACACCGCAGGATTGCTTCAGGCCCTAGTTTGGTTCCGGCACGGCATGCTGAGCCTTTGGTTAATTCCTCTTCCTGGTGGGAAATTAGAGTTAAATTTGCCCGTCCAGACACCTCCACCTAGTCTCTCATTGGTTCTCCCTATTCCTGTTCATTTTCCACAGAAATTGCAAACTGGGCCAAACAGGAGGTTAAAGGCACTGACTCTCCAAGTGGGGAGAGTGTTAGTAAAGCGTCTGGAATGTTGCACCCGAGTACCAGGGGACGAAAACTGAGACACATTTGAACACGTTTTCCGATAACACGGTGGATCATACTCTGGGTTCCACATGAATGTTTTAGCTGAAGGAAGAATCCCTTAAACAGGGAGAGTTGAGACCCATGGAATGGGTACCATGCAATATGACTTCAAAGGGTCTGCATTTGCTCACCGAACCTCACCAATCCTATCACTGCTGCGTTTATGCCGCTGTACACACGCTTGATTCTCTTTCGGAGACATATAAATACATAGGTTTTAAGATTCTTACTAGTCAGGTAGATTCTTAGGCGTTTAATATGGGGTGTTGAGTCCACTTCGTTGAGCAAGGAGTAGCTCTTGTCTATTACATATTTGGCTTATGGAACGGTATCTGTGCTAATTTCAATCTCTGGTTTTATGCAGCACCCCAACTCACCTTTCCCCTTAAGCAAGCATAAGTTGGTTTTCTACATTTGACACCCTGTTCTGTTTTGTAATTCAGTTCTTGTGTAGCCAAGTTTACATTCCGTGTGTTAGTGATATCTTATGATGTTTCTTTTTCTGTGTGACTTATTTCACTTAGAATCATCGTACCTGAATCCACTCATTATGCTGCTATGGGCCTGATGACATAGATTTCATTGCTGAGTGATATTGCATTGTACGTAAGTACCACAACTTCTTTATCCATTTTTCGCTTTCTGTGATATTGAACTTGTACCGTAAACGAGGTTCTTGTAAACAGAGCCGTCCCAAACTTTGGGGTGGCTGTGTCTTTTTGATTTTAATTTCCCTAAGCTATAGGACCATAAGTGGAAGTGCCCTAGGCTCTGTTGCTTTGTTTTTTGGATGTTTCAGGAAACACCATACACTTCTCCAGAGTGGCTGCTGGCAATTTACATCCCACCCATCAACATAAGAAGGCTCCTAGTTCTCCTTGGCCTGTCCTGCCTGTCTGGATTTTACACTTTTTTCGGATGGCCCTCTTGACCGGGGGGCAGTGAGACTTCATTGTAGTGCAGATTTCCTTTGCAAGCTTGCTTGGTTGGCCAAAAAGGGCGTATGCGTTTTTTCCTGAATATATTCAGGAAAAAACGCATACGCCCTTTTTGGCCAAGTGCATCATTGTGGACGTTCTGCCTCTTTTCCTATGCTTTACGTGCAATTCCAGTCTACCTCCTGAAATCGGTTTCTTGCAATTCTGCCCGCTTTCAACTCCTCTTGGCAGCCTTACTTCAATATATTTTTGGAAGATAGCTGTCATTTATAACTCTGCAGGTTTGTGAATTACAGTGCCCCTGAGCTCCTTTCTTCAACTCGCTTTCTTGTGAGCTGGCCGCAACACCGCAGGATTGCTTCAGGCCCTAGTTTGGTTCCGGCACGGCATGCTGAGCCTTTGGTTAATTCCTCTTCCTGGTGGGAAATGAGAGTTAAATTTGCCCGTCCGGACACCTCCACCTAGTCTCTCATTGGTTCTCCCTATTCCTGTTCATTTTCCACAGAAATTGCAAACTGGGCCAAACAGGAGGTTAAAGGCACTGACTCTCCAAGTGGGGAGAGTGTTAGTAAAGCGTCTGGAATGTTGCACCCGAGTACCAGGGGACGAAAACTGAGACACATTTGAACACGTTTTCCAATCACATGGTGGATCATACTCTGGGTTCCACATGCATGTTTTAGCTGAAGGAAGAATCCCTTAAACATGTAGAGTTGAGACCCAAGGAATGGGTACCATGCAATATGACTTCAAAGGGTCTGCATTTGCTCACCGAACCTCACCAATCCTATCACTGCTACGTTTATGCCTCTGTACACACGCTTGATTCTCTTTCGGAGACATATAAATCCATAGGTTTTAAGATTCTTACTAGTCAGGTATATTCTTAGGCGTTTAATATGGGGTGTTGAGTCCACTTCGTTGAGCAAGGAGTAGCTCTTGTCTATTACATATTTGGCTTATGGAACGGTATCTGTGCTAATTTCAATCTCTGGTTTTATGCAGCACCCCAACTCACCTTTCCCCTTAAGCAAGCATAAGTTGGTTTTCTACATTTGACACCCTGTTCTGTTTTGTAATTCAGTTCCTGTGTAGCCAAGTTTACATTCCGTGTGTTAGTGATATCTTATGATGTTTCTTTTTCTGTGTGACTTATTTCACTTAGAATCATCGTACCTGAATCCACTCATTATGCTGCTACGGGCCTGATGACATAGATTTCATTGCTGAGTGATATTGCATTGTACGTAAGTACCACAACTTCTTTATCCATTTTTCGCTTTCTGTGATATTGAACTTGTACCGTAAACGAGGTTCTTGTAAACAGAGCCGTCCCAAACTTTGGGGTGGCTGTGTCTTTTTGATTTTAATTTCCCTAAGCTATAGGACCATAAGTGGAAGTGCCCTAGGCTCTGTTGCTTTGTTTTTTGGATGTTTCAGGAAACACCATACACTTCTCCAGAGTGGCTGCTGGCAATTTACATCCCACCCATCAACATAAGAAGGCTCCTAGTTCTCCTTGGCCTGTCCTGCCTGTCTGGATTTTACACTTTTTTCGGATGGCCCTTTTGACCGGGGGGCAGTGAGACTTCATTGTAGTGCAGATTTCCTTTGCAAGCTTGCTTGGTTGGCCAAAAAGGTCATATGCGTTTTTTCCTGAATATATTCAGGAAAAAATGCATATGCCCTTTTTGGCCAAGTGCATCATTGTGGACGTTCTGCCTCTTTTCCTATGCTTTACGTGCAATTCCAGTCTACCTCCTGAAATCGGTTTCCTGCAATTCTGCCCCGCTTTCAAGTCCTCTTGGCAGCCTTACTTCAATATATTTTTGGAAGATAGCTGTCATTTATAACTCTGCAGGTTTGTGAATTACAGTGCCCCTGAGCTCCTTTCTTCAACTCGCTTTCTTGTGAGCTGGCCGCAACACCGCAGGATTGCTTCAGGCCCTAATCTGGTTCCGACACGGCACGCTGAGCCTTTGGTTAATTCCTCTTCCTGGTGGGAAATGAGAGTTAAATTTGCCCGTCCAGACACCTCCACCTAGTCTCTCATTGGTTCTCCCTATTCCTGTTCATCTTCCTCAGAAATTGCAAATGGGCCAAACAGGAGGTTAAAGGCACTGACTCTCCAAGTCGGGAGAGTGTTAGTAAAGCGTCTGGAATGTTGCACCCGAGTACCAGGGGACTAGAACTGAGACAAATTGGAACATGTCTCCCGATCACACGGTTGATCATACTCTGGGTTCCATGTGCATGTTTTACCTGAAGGCAGAATCCCTTAAACCTGGAGAGTTGAGACCCGTGGAATGGGTACCATGCAATATGACTTCAAAGGGTCTTCATTTGCTCACCGAACCTCTCCAATCCTATCACTGCTGCGTTTATGCCCCTGTACACATGCTTGATTTTCTTTCAGAGACATAGCAATCCATAGGTTTTAAGATACTTACTAGTCAGGTACATTCTTAGGCGTTTAATATGGGGTGTTGAGTCCATTTCGTTGAGCAAGGAGTAGTTCTTGTCTATTCCATATTTGGCTTAAGGAACTTTATCTGTGCTCATTTCAATCTCTGGTTTGATGCAGCACCCCAACTCACCTTTCCCCTTAAGCAAGCATAAGTTGGTTTTCTAAATTTGAGACCCTGTTCTGTTTTGTAATCCAGTTCCTGTGTAGCCAAGTTTACATTCCGTGTATTAGTGATATCTTATGATGTTTCTTTTTCTGTGTGACTTATTTCAGTTAGAATCATCATACCTGAATCCACTCATTATGCTGCTACGGGCCTGATGACATAGATTTCATTGCTGAGTGATATTGCATTGTACGTAAGTACCACAACTTCTTTATCCATTTTTCACTTTCTGCGATATTGAACTTGTACCGTAAACGAGGTTTTTGTAAACAGAGCCGTCCCAAACTTTGGGGTGGCTGTGTCTTTTTGATTTTAATTTCCCTAAGCTATAGGACCATAAGTGGAAGTGCCCTAGGCTCTGTTGCTTTGTTTTTTAGATGTTTCAGGAAACACCATACACCTCTGCGGAGTGGCTCTTGGCAATTTACATCCCGCCCATCAGCATAACAAGGTTCCCAGTTCTCCATGGCCTGTCCTGCCTTTCTGGATTTTACACTTTTTTCAGATGGCCCTTTTGACCGGGGGGAAGTGAGACTTCATTGTAGTGCAGATTTCCTTTGCAAGCTTGCTTGGTTGGCCAAAAAGTGCGTATGCGATTTTTCCTGAATATATTCAGGAAAAAACGCATACGCCCTTTTTGGCAAAGTGCATCATTGTGGACGTTCTGCCTCTTTTCCTATGCTTTAAATGCAATTCCAGTCTACCTCCTGAAATCGGTTTCCTGCAATTCTGCCCCGTTTTCAAGTCCTCTTGGCAGCCTTACTTCAGTATATTTTTGGACGATAGCTGTCATTTATAACTCTGCAGGTTTGTGAATTACAGTGCCCCTGAGCTCCTTTCTTCAACTCGCTTTCTTGTGAGCTGGCCGCAACACCGCAGGATTGCTTCAGGCCCTAATCTGGTTCCGGCACGGCACGCTGAGCCTTTGGTTAATTCCTCTTCCTGGTGGGAAATGAGAGTTAAATTTGCCCGTCCAGACACCTCCACCTAGTCTCTCATTGGTTCTCCCTATTCCTGTTCATCTTCCGCAGAAATTGCAAACTGGGCCAAACAGGAGGTTAAAGGCACTGACTCTCCAAGTCGGGAGAGTGTTAGTAAAGCGTCTGGAATGTTGCACCCGAGTACCAGGGGACGAGAACTGAGACATATTGGAACACGTCTCCCGATCACACGGTTGATCATACTCTGGGTTCCACGTGCATGTTTTAGCTGAAGGAAGAATCCCTTAAACCTGGAGAGTTGAGACCCGTGGAATGGGTACCATGCAATATGACTTCAAAGGGTCTTCATTTGCTCACCGAACCTCTCCAATCCTATCACTGCTGCGTTTGTCCCCCTGTACACACGCTTGATTTTCTTTCAGAGACATAGCAATCCATAGGTTTTAAGATACTTACTAGTCAGGTACATTCTTAGGCGTTTAATATGGGGTGTTGAGTCCATTTCGTTGAGCAAGGAGTAGTTCTTGTCTATTCCATATTTGGCTTAAGGAACTTTATCTGTGCTCATTTCAATCTCTGGTTTGATGCAGCACCCCAACTCACCTTTCCCCTTAAGCAAGCATAAGTTGGTTTTCTAAATTTGACACCCTGTTCTGTTTTGTAATCCAGTTATTGTGTAGCCAAGTTTACATTCCGTGTATTAGTGATATCTTATGATGTTTCTTTTTCTGTGTGACTTATTTCAGTTAGAATCATCATACCTGAATCCACTCATTATGCTGCTACGGGCCTGATGACATAGATTTCATTGCTGAGTGATATTGCATTGTACGTAAGTACCACAACTTCTTTATCCATTTTTCACTTTCTGCGATATTGAACTTGTTCCGTAAACGAGGTTCTTGTAAACAGAGCCGTCCCAAACTTTGGGGTGGCTGTGTCTTTTTGATTTTAATTTCCCTAAGCTATAGGACCATAAGTGGAAGTGCCCTAGGCTCTGTTGCTTTGTTTTTTAGATGTTTCAGGAAACACCATACACCTCTGCGGAGTGGCTCTTGGCAATTTACATCCCGCCCATCAGCATAACAAGGCTCCCAGTTCTCCATGGCCTGTCCTGCCTTTCTGGATTTTACACTTTTTTCAGATGGTCCTTTTGACCGGGGGGGAAGTGAGACTTCATTGTAGTGCAGATTTCCTTTGCAAGCTTGCTTGGTTGGCCAAAAAGGGCGTATGCGTTTTTTCCTGAATATATTCAGGAAAAAACGCATACGCCCTTTTTGGCCAAGTGCATCATTGTGGACGTTCTGCCTCTTTTCCTATGCTTTAAATGCAATTCCAGTCTACCTCCTGAAATCGGTTTCCTGCAATTCTGCCCCGCTTTCAAGTCCTCTTGGCAGCCTTACTTCAGTATATTTTTGGACGATAGCTGTCATTTATAACTCTGCAGGTTTGTGAATTACAGTGCCCCTGAGCTCCTTTCTTCAACTCGCTTTCTTGTGAGCTGGCCGCAACACCGCAGGATTGCTTCAGGCCCTAATCTGGTTCCGGCACGGCACGCTGAGCCTTTGGTTAATTCCTCTTCCTGGTGGGAAATGAGAGTTAAATTTGCCCGTCCAGACACCTCCACCTAGTCTCTCATTGGTTCTCCCTATTCCTGTTCATCTTCCGCAGAAATTGCAAACTGGGCCAAACAGGAGGTTAAAGGCACTGACTCTCCAAGTCGGGAGAGTGTTAGTAAAGCGTCTGGAATGTTGCACCCGAGTACCAGGGGACGAGAACTGAGACATATTGGAACACGTCTCCCGATCACACGGTTGATCATACTCTGGGTTCCACGTGCATGTTTTAGCTGAAGGAAGAATCCCTTAAACCTGGAGAGTTGAGACCCGTGGAATGGGTACCATGCAATATGACTTCAAAGGGTCTTCATTTGCTCACCGAACCTCTCCAATCCTATCACTGCTGCGTTTGTCCCCCTGTACACACGCTTGATTTTCTTTCAGAGACATAGCAATCCATAGGTTTTAAGATACTTACTAGTCAGGTACATTCTTAGGCGTTTAATATGGGGTGTTGAGTCCATTTCGTTGAGCAAGGAGTAGTTCTTGTCTATTCTATATTTGGCTTAAGGAACTTTATCTGTGCTCATTTCAATCTCTGGTTTGATGCAGCACCCCAACTCACCTTTCCCCTTAAGCAAGCATAAGTTGGTTTTTCTAAATTTGAGACCCTGTTCTGTTTTGTAATCCAGTTCCTGTGTAGCCAAGTTTACATCCCGTGTATTAGTGATATCTTATGATATTTCTTTTTCTGTGTGACTTATTTCAGTTAGAATCATCATACCTGAATCCACTCATTATGCTGCTACGGGCCTGATGACATAGATTTCATTGCTGAGTGATATTGCATTGTACGTAAGTACCACAACTTCTTTATCCATTTTTCACTTTCTGCGATATTGAACTTGTTCCGTAAACGAGGTTCTTGTAAACAGAGCCGTCCCAAACTTTGGGGTGGCTGTGTCTTTTTGATTTTAATTTCCCTAAGCTATAGGACCATAAGTGGAAGTGCCCTAGGCTCTGTTGCTTTGTTTTTTAGATGTTTCAGGAAACACCATACACCTCTCCCGAGTGGCTGTTGGCAATTTACATCCCGCCCATCAGCATAACAAGGCTCCCAGTTCTCCATGGCCTGTCCTGCCTTTCTGGATTTTACACTTTTTTCAGATGGTCCTTTTGACCGGGGGGAAGTGAGACTTCATTGTAGTGCAGATTTCCTTTGCAAGCTTGCTTGGTTGGCAAAAAAGGGCGTATGCGTTTTTTCCTGAATATATTCAGGAAAAAACGCATACGCCCTTTTTGGCCAAGTGCATCATTGTGGACGTTCTGCCTCTTTTCCTATGCTTTAAATGCAATTCCAGTCTACCTCCTGAAATCGGTTTCCTGCAATTCTGCCCCGCTTTCAAGTCCTCTTGGCAGCCTTACTTCAGTATATTTTTGGACGATAGCTGTCATTTATAACTCTGCAGGTTTGTGAATTACAGTGCCCCTGAGCTCCTTTCTTCAACTCGCTTTCTTGTGAGCTGGCCGCAACACCACAGGATTGCTTCAGGCCCTAATCTGGTTCCGGCACGGCACGCTGAGCCTTTGGTTAATTCCTCTTCCTGGTGGGAAATGAGAGTTAAATTTGCCCGTCCAGACACCTCCACCTAGTCTCTCATTGGTTCTCCCTATTCCTGTTCATCTTCCTCAGAAATTGCAAACTGGGCCAAACAGGAGGTTAAAGGCACTGACTCTCCACGTCGGGAGAGTGTTAGTAAAGCGTCTGGAATGTTGCACCCGAGTACCAGGGGACGAGAACTGAGACATATTGGAACATGTCTCCCGACCACACGGTTGATCATACTCTGGGTTCCATGTGCATGTTTTACCTGAAGGCAGAATCCCTTAAACCTGGAGAGTTGAGTCCCGTGGAATGGGTACCATGCAATATGACTTCAAAGGGTCTTCATTTGCTCACCGAACCTCTCCAATCCCCTCACTGCTGCGTTTATGCCCCTGTACACACGCTTGATTTTCTTTCAGACACATAGCAATCCATAGGTTTTAAGATACTTACTAGTCAGGTACATTCTTAGGCGTTTAATATGGGGTGTTGAGTCCATTTCGTTGAGCAAGGAGTAGTTCTTGTCTATTCCATATTTGGCTTAAGGAACTTTATCTGTGCTCATTTCAATCTCTGGTTTGATGCAGCACCCCAACTCACCTTTCCCCTTAAGCAAGCATAAGTTGGTTTTCTAAATTTGAGACCCTGTTCTGTTTTGTAATCCAGTTCCTGTGTAGCCAAGTTTACATTCCGTGTATTAGTGATATCTTATGATGTTTCTTTTTCTGTGTGACTTATTTCAGTTAGAATCATCATACCTGAATCCACTCATTATGCTGCTATGGGCCTGATGACATAGATTTCATTGCTGAGTGATATTGCATTGTACGTAAGTACCACAACTTCTTTATCTATTTTTCACTTTCTGCGATATTGAACTTGTACCGTAAACGAGGTTCTTGTAAACAGAGCCGTCCCAAACTTTGGGGTGGCTGTGTCTTTTTGATTTTAATTTCCCTAAGCTATAGGACCATAAGTGGAAGTGCCCTAGGCTCTGTTGCTTTGTTTTTTAGATGTTTCAGGAAACACCATACACCTCTCCCGAGTGGCTGTTGGCAATTTACATCCCGCCCATCAGCATAACAAGGCTCCCAGTTCTCCATGGCCTGTCCTGCCTTTCTGGATTTTACACTTTTTTCAGATGGCCCTTTTGACCGGGGGGAAGTGAGACTTCATTGTAGTGCAGATTTCCTTTGCAAGCTTGCTTGGTTGGCCAAAAAGTGCGTATGCGATTTTTCCTGAATATATTCAGGAAAAAACGCATACGCCCTTTTTGGCAAAGTGCATCATTGTGGACGTTCTGCCTCTTTTCCTATGCTTTAAATGCAATTCCAGTCTACCTCCTGAAATCGGTTTCCTGCAATTCTGCCCCGTTTTCAAGTCCTCTTGGCAGCCTTACTTCAGTATATTTTTGGACGATAGCTGTCATTTATAACTCTGCAGGTTTGTGAATTACAGTGCCCCTGAGCTCCTTTCTTCAACTCGCTTTCTTGTGAGCTGGCCGCAACACCGCAGGATTGCTTCAGGCCCTAATCTGGTTCCGGCACGGCACGCTGAGCCTTTGGTTAATTCCTCTTCCTGGTGGGAAATGAGAGTTAAATTTGCCCGTCCAGACACCTCCACCTAGTCTCTCATTGGTTCTCCCTATTCCTGTTCATCTTCCTCAGAAATTGCAAATGGGCCAAACAGGAGGTTAAAGGCACTGACTCTCCACGTCGGGAGAGTGTTAGTAAAGCGTCTGGAATGTTGCACCCGAGTACCAGGGGACGAGAACTGAGACATATTGGAACATGTCTCCCGACCACACGGTTGATCATACTCTGGGTTCCATGTGCATGTTTTACCTGAAGGCAGAATCCCTTAAACCTGGAGAGTTGAGTCCCGTGGAATGGGTACCATGCAATATGACTTCAAAGGGTCTTCATTTGCTCACCGAACCTCTCCAATCCTATCACTGCTGCGTTTATGCCCCTGTACACATGCTTGATTTTCTTTCAGACACATAGCAATCCATAGGTTTTAAGATACTTACTAGTCAGGTACATTCTTAGGCGTTTAATATGGGGTGTTGAGTCCATTTCGTTGAGCAAGGAGTAGTTCTTGTCTATTCCATATTTGGCTTAAGGAACTTTATCTGTGCTCATTTCAATCTCTGGTTTGATGCAGCACCCCAACTCACCTTTCCCCTTAAGCAAGCATAAGTTGGTTTTCTAAATTTGAGACCCTGTTCTGTTTTGTAATCCAGTTCCTGTGTAGCCAAGTTTACATTCCGTGTATTAGTGATATCTTATGATGTTTCTTTTTCTGTGTGACTTATTTCAGTTAGAATCATCATACCTGAATGCACTCATTATGCTGCTATGGGCCTGATGACATAGATTTCATTGCTGAGTGATATTGCATTGTACGTAAGTACCACAACTTCTTTATCCATTTTTCACTTTCTGCGATATTGAACTTGTACTGTAAACGAGGTTCTTGTAAACAGAGCCGTCCCAAACTTTGGGGTGGCTGTGTCTTTTTGATTTTAATTTCCCTAAGCTATAGGACCATAAGTGGAAGTGCCCTAGGCTCTGTTGCTTTGTTTTTTAGATGTTTCAGGAAACACCATACACCTCTCCCGAGTGGCTCTTGGCAATTTACATCCCGCCCATCAGCATAACAAGGCTCCCAGTTCTCCATGGCCTGTCCTGCCTTTCTGGATTTTACACTTTTTTCAGATGGCCCTTTTGACCGGGGGGAAGTGAGACTTCATTGTAGTGCAGATTTCCTTTGCAAGCTTGCTTGGTTGGCCAAAAAGGGCGTATGCGTTTTTTCCTGAATATATTCAGGAAAAAACGCATACGCCCTTTTTGGCCAAGTGCATCATTGTGGACGTTCTGCCTCTTTTCCTATGCTTTAAATGCAATTCCAGTCTACCTCCTGAAATCCGTTTCCTGCAATTCTGCCCCGTTTTCATGTCCTCTTGGCAGCCTTACTTCAGTATATTTTTGGACGATAGCTGTCATTTATAACTCTGCAGGTTTGTGAATTACAGTACCCCTGAGCTCCTTTCTTCAACTCGCTTTCTTGTGAGCTGGCCGCAACACCGCAGGATTGCTTCAGGCCCTAATCTGGTTCCGGCACGGCATGCTGAGCCTTTGGTTAATTCCTCTTCCTGGTGGGAAATAAGAGTTAAATTTGCCCGTCCAGACACCTCCAGCTAGTCTCTCATTGGTTCTCCCTATTCCTGTTCATCTTCCGCAGAAATTGCAAACTGGGCCAAACAGGAGGTTAAAGGCACTGACTCTCCAAGTCGGGAGAGTGTTAGTAAAGCGTGTGGAATGTTGCACCCGAGTACCAGGGGACGAGAACTGAGACATATTGGAACACGTCTCCCGATCACACGGTTGATCATACTCTGGGTTCCACGTGCATGTTTTAGCTGAAGGAAGAATCCCTTAAACCTGGAGAGTTGAGACCCGTGGAATGGGTACCATGCAATATGACTTCAAAGGGTCTTCATTTGCTCACCGAACCTCTCCAATCCTATCACTGCTGCGTTTGTCCCCCTGTACACACGCTTGATTTTCTTTCAGAGACATAGCAATCCATAGGTTTTAAGATACTTACTAGTCAGGTACATTCTTAGGCGTTTAATATGGGGTGTTGAGTCCATTTCGTTGAGCAAGGAGTAGTTCTTGTCTATTCTATATTTGGCTTAAGGAACTTTATCTGTGCTCATTTCAATCTCTGGTTTGATGCAGCACCCCAACTCACCTTTCCCCTTAAGCAAGCATAAGTTGGTTTTTCTAAATTTGAGACCCTGTTCTGTTTTGTAATCCAGTTCCTGTGTAGCCAAGTTTACATCCCGTGTATTAGTGATATCTTATGATATTTCTTTTTCTGTGTGACTTATTTCAGTTAGAATCATCATACTTGAATCCACTCATTATGCTGCTACGGGCCTGATGACATAGATTTCATTGCTGAGTGATATTGCATTGTACGTAAGTACCACAACTTCTTTATCCATTTTTCACTTTCTGCGATATTGAACTTGTTCCGTAAACAAGGTTCTTGTAAACAGAGCCGTCCCAAACTTTGGGGTGGCTGTGTCTTTTTGATTTTAATTTCCCTAAGCTATAGGACCATAAGTGGAAGTGCCCTAGGCTCTGTTGCTTTGTTTTTTAGATGTTTCAGGAAACACCATACACCTCTCCCGAGTGGCTGTTGGCAATTTACATCCCGCCCATCAGCATAACAAGGCTCCCAGTTCTCCATGGCCTGTCCTGCCTTTCTGGATTTTACACTTTTTTCAGATGGCCCTTTTGACCGGGGGGAAGTGAGACTTCATTGTAGTGCAGATTTCCTTTGCAAGCTTGCTTGGTTGGCCAAAAAGGGCGTATGCGTTTTTTCCTGAATATATTCAGGAAAAAACGCATACGCCCTTTTTGGCCAAGTGCATCATTGTGGACGTTCTGCCTCTTTTCCTATGCTTTAAATGCAATTCCAGTCTACCTCCTGAAATCGGTTTCCTGCAATTCTGCCCCGCTTTCAAGTCCTCTTGGCAGCCTTACTTCAGTATATTTTTGGACGATAGCTGTCATTTATAACTCTGCAGGTTTGTGAATTACAGTGCCCCTGAGCTCCTTTCTTCAACTCGCTTTCTTGTGAGCTGGCCGCAACACCACAGGATTGCTTCAGGCCCTAATCTGGTTCCGGCACGGCACGCTGAGCCTTTGGTTAATTCCTCTTCCTGGTGGGAAATGAGAGTTAAATTTGCCCGTCCAGACACCTCCACCTAGTCTCTCATTGGTTCTCCCTATTCCTGTTCATCTTCCTCAGAAATTGCAAACTGGGCCAAACAGGAGGTTAAAGGCACTGACTCTCCACGTCGGGAGAGTGTTAGTAAAGTGTCTGGAATGTTGCACCCGAGTACCAGGGGACGAGAACTGAGACATATTGGAACATGTCTCCCGACCACACGGTTGATCATACTCTGGGTTCCATGTGCATGTTTTACCTGAAGGCAGAATCCCTTAAACCTGGAGAGTTGAGTCCCGTGGAATGGGTACCATGCAATATGACTTCAAAGGGTCTTCATTTGCTCACCGAACCTCTCCAATCCCCTCACTGCTGCGTTTATGCCCCTGTACACACGCTTGATTTTCTTTCAGACACATAGCAATCCATAGGTTTTAAGATACTTACTAGTCAGGTACATTCTTAGGCGTTTAATATGGGGTGTTGAGTCCATTTCGTTGAGCAAGGAGTAGTTCTTGTCTATTCCATATTTGGCTTAAGGAACTTTATCTGTGCTCATTTCAATCTCTGGTTTGATGCAGCACCCCAACTCACCTTTCCCCTTAAGCAAGCATAAGTTGGTTTTCTAAATTTGAGACCCTGTTCTGTTTTGTAATCCAGTTCCTGTGTAGCCAAGTTTACATTCCGTGTATTAGTGATATCTTATGATGTTTCTTTTTCTGTGTGACTTATTTCAGTTAGAATCATCATACCTGAATCCACTCATTATGCTGCTACGGGCCTGATGACATAGATTTCATTGCTGAGTGATATTGCATTGTACGTAAGTACCACAACTTCTTTATCCATTTTTCACTTTCTGCGATATTGAACTTGTACCGTAAACGAGGTTCTTGTAAACAGAGCCGTCCCAAACTTTGGGGTGGCTGTGTCTTTTTGATTTTAATTTCCCTAAGCTATAGGACCATAAGTGGAAGTGCCCTAGGCTCTGTTGCTTTGTTTTTTAGATGTTTCAGGAAACACCATACACCTCTCCCGAGTGGCTGTTGGCAATTTACATCCCGCCCATCAGCATAACAAGGCTCCCAGTTCTCCATGGCCTGTCCTGCCTTTCTGGATTTTACACTTTTTTCAGATGGCCCTTTTGACCGGGGGGAAGTGAGACTTCATTGTAGTGCAGGTTTCCTTTGCAAGCTTGCTTGGTTGGCCAAAAAGGGCGTATGCGTTTTTTCCTGGAAAAAACGCATACGCCCTTTTTGGCCAAGTGCATCATTGTGGACGTTCTGCCTCTTTTCCTATGCTTTAAATGCAATTCCAGTCTACCTCCTGAAATCGGTTTCCTGCAATTCTGCCCCGCTTTCAAGTCCTCTTGGCAGCCTTACTTCAGTATATTTTTGGACGATAGCTGTCATTTATAACTCTGCAGGTTTGTGAATTACAGTGCCCCTGAGCTCCTTTCTTCAACTCGCTTTCTTGTGAGCTGGCCGCAACACCGCAGGATTGCTTCAGGCCCTAATCTGGTTCCGGCACGGCACGCTGAGCCTTTGGTTAATTCCTCTTCCTGGTGGGAAATGAGAGTTAAATTTGCCCGTCCAGACACCTCCACCTAGTCTCTCATTGGTTCTCCCTATTCCTGTTCATCTTCCTCAGAAATTGCAAATGGGCCAAACAGGAGGTTAAAGGCACTGACTCTCCACGTCGGGAGAGTGTTAGTAAAGCGTCTGGAATGTTGCACCCGAGTACCAGGGGACGAGAACTGAGACATATTGGAACATGTCTCCCGACCACACGGTTGATCATACTCTGGGTTCCATGTGCATGTTTTACCTGAAGGCAGAATCCCTTAAACCTGGAGAGTTGAGTCCCGTGGAATGGGTACCATGCAATATGACTTCAAAGGGTCTTCATTTGCTCACCGAACCTCTCCAATCCTATCACTGCTGCGTTTATGCCCCTGTACACACGCTTGATTTTCTTTCAGACACATAGCAATCCATAGGTTTTAAGATACTTACTAGTCAGGTACATTCTTAGGCGTTTAATATGGGGTGTTGAGTCCATTTCGTTGAGCAAGGAGTAGTTCTTGTCTATTCCATATTTGGCTTAAGGAACTTTATCTGTGCTCATTTCAATCTCTGGTTTTATGCAGCACCCCAACTCACCTTTCCCCTTAAGCAAGCATAAGTTGGTTTTCTAAATTTGAGACCCTGTTCTGTTTTGTAATCCAGTTCCTGTGTAGCCAAGTTTACATTCCGTGTATTAGTGATATCTTATGATGTTTCTTTTTCTGTGTGACTTATTTCAGTTAGAATCATCATACCTGAATGCACTCATTATGCTGCTATGGGCCTGATGACATAGATTTCATTGCTGAGTGATATTGCATTGTACGTAAGTACCACAACTTCTTTATCCATTTTTCACTTTCTGCGATATTGAACTTGTACTGTAAACGAGGTTCTTGTAAACAGAGCCGTCCCAAACTTTGGGGTGGCTGTGTCTTTTTGATTTTAATTTCCCTAAGCTATAGGACCATAAGTGGAAGTGCCCTAGGCTCTGTTGCTTTGTTTTTTAGATGTTTCAGGAAACACCATACACCTCTCCCGAGTGGCTCTTGGCAATTTACATCCCGCCCATCAGCATAACAAGGCTCCCAGTTCTCCATGGCCTGTCCTGCCTTTCTGGATTTTACACTTTTTTCAGATGGCCCTTTTGACCGGGGGGAAGTGAGACTTCATTGTAGTGCAGATTTCCTTTGCAAGCTTGCTTGGTTGGCCAAAAAGGGCGTATGCGTTTTTTCCTGAATATATTCAGGAAAAAACGCATACGCCCTTTTTGGCCAAGTGCATCATTGTGGACGTTCTGCCTCTTTTCCTATGCTTTAAATGCAATTCCAGTCTACCTCCTGAAATCGGTTTCCTGCAATTCTGCCCCGTTTTCATGTCCTCTTGGCAGCCTTACTTCAGTATATTTTTGGACGATAGCTGTCATTTATAACTCTGCAGGTTTGTGAATTACAGTGCCCCTGAGCTCCTTTCTTCAACTCGCTTTCTTGTGAGCTGGCCGCAACACCGCAGGATTGCTTCAGGCCCTAATCTGGTTCCGGCACGGCATGCTGAGCCTTTGGTTAATTCCTCTTCCTGGTGGGAAATAAGAGTTAAATTTGCCCGTCCAGACACCTCCAGCTAGTCTCTCATTGGTTCTCCCTATTCCTGTTCATCTTCCGCAGAAATTGCAAACTGGGCCAAACAGGAGGTTAAAGGCACTGACTCTCCAAGTCGGGAGAGTGTTAGTAAAGCGTCTGGAATGTTGCACCCGAGTACCAGGGGACGAGAACTGAGACATATTGGAACATGTCTCCCGATCACACGGGTGATCATACTCTGGGTTCCACGTGCATGTTTTACCTGAAGGCAGAATCCCTTAAACCTGGAGAGTTGAGACCCGTGGAATGGGTACCATGCAATATGACTTCAAAGGGTCTTCATTTGCTCACCGAACCTCTCCAATCCTATCACTGCTGCCTTTATGCCCCTGTACACACGCTTGATTTTCTTTCAGAGACATAGCAATCCATAGGTTTTAAGATACTTACTAGTCAGGTACATTCTTAGGCGTTTAATATGGGGTGTTGAGTCCATTTCGTTGAGCAAGGAGTAGTTCTTGTCTATTCCATATTTGGCTTAAGGAACTTTATCTGTGCTCATTTCAATCTCTGGTTTGATGCAGCACCCCAACTCACCTTTCCCCTTAAGCAAGCATAAGTTGGTTTTCTAAATTTGAGACCCTGTTCTGTTTTGTAATCCAGTTCCTGTGTAGCCAAGTTTACATTCCGTGTATTAGTGATATCTTATGATGTTTCTTTTTCTGTGTGACTTATTTCAGTTAGAATCATCATACCTGAATCCACTCATTATGCTGCTACGGGCCTGATGACATAGATTTCATTGCTGAGTGATATTGCATTGTACGTAAGTACCACAACTTCTTTATCCATTTTTCACTTTCTGCGATATTGAACTTGTACCGTAAACGAGGTTCTTGTAAACAGAGCCGTCCCAAACTTTGGGGTGGCTGTGTCTTTTTGATTTTAATTTCCCTAAGCTATAGGACCATAAGTGGAAGTGCCCTAGGCTCTGTTGCTTTGTTTTTTAGATGTTTCAGGAAACACCATACACCTCTCCCGAGTGGCTGTTGGCAATTTACATCCCGCCCATCAGCATAACAAGGCTCCCAGTTCTCCATGGCCTGTCCTGCCTTTCTGGATTTTACACTTTTTTCAGATGGCCCTTTTGACCGGGGGGAAGTGAGACTTCATTGTAGTGCAGGTTTCCTTTGCAAGCTTGCTTGGTTGGCCAAAAAGGGCGTATGCGTTTTTTCCTGGAAAAAACGCATACGCCCTTTTTGGCCAAGTGCATCATTGTGGACGTTCTGCCTCTTTTCCTATGCTTTAAATGCAATTCCAGTCTACCTCCTGAAATCGGTTTCCTGCAATTCTGCCCCGCTTTCAAGTCCTCTTGGCAGCCTTACTTCAGTATATTTTTGGACGATAGCTGTCATTTATAACTCTGCAGGTTTGTGAATTACAGTGCCCCTGAGCTCCTTTCTTCAACTCGCTTTCTTGTGAGCTGGCCGCAACACCGCAGGATTGCTTCAGGCCCTAATCTGGTTCCGGCACGGCACGCTGAGCCTTTGGTTAATTCCTCTTCCTGGTGGGAAATGAGAGTTAAATTTGCCCGTCCAGACACCTCCACCTAGTCTCTCATTGGTTCTCCCTATTCCTGTTCATCTTCCTCAGAAATTGCAAATGGGCCAAACAGGAGGTTAAAGGCACTGACTCTCCACGTCGGGAGAGTGTTAGTAAAGCGTCTGGAATGTTGCACCCGAGTACCAGGGGACGAGAACTGAGACATATTGGAACATGTCTCCCGATCACACGGGTGATCATACTCTGGGTTCCACGTGCATGTTTTACCTGAAGGCAGAATCCCTTAAACCTGGAGAGTTGAGACCCGTGGAATGGGTACCATGCAATATGACTTCAAAGGGTCTTCATTTGCTCACCGAACCTCTCCAATCCTATCACTGCTGCATTTATGCCCCTGTACACACGCTTGATTTTCTTTCAGACACATAGCAATCCATAGGTTTTAAGATACTTACTAGTCAGGTACATTCTTAGGCGTTTAATATGGGGTGTTGAGTCCATTTCGTTGAGCAAGGAGTAGTTCTTGTCTATTCCATATTTGGCTTAAGGAACTTTATCTGTGCTCATTTCAATCTCTGGTTTGATGCAGCACCCCAACTCACCTTTCCCCTTAAGCAAGCATAAGTTGGTTTTCTAAATTTGAGACCCTGTTCTGTTTTGTAATCCAGTTCCTGTGTAGCCAAGTTTACATTCCGTGTATTAGTGATATCTTATGATGTTTCTTTTTCTGTGTGACTTATTTCAGTTAGAATCATCATACCTGAATCCACTCATTATGCTGCTACGGGCCTGATGACATAGATTTCATTGCTGAGTGATATTGCATTGTACGTAAGTACCACAACTTCTTTATCCATTTTTCACTTTCTGCGATATTGAACTTGTACCGTAAACGAGGTTTTTGTAAACAGAGCCGTCCCAAACTTTGGGGTGGCTGTGTCTTTTTGATTTTAATTTCCCTAAGCTATAGGACCATAAGTGGAAGTGCCCTAGGCTCTGTTGCTTTGTTTTTTAGATGTTTCAGGAAACACCATACACCTCTGCGGAGTGGCTCTTGGCAATTTACATCCCGCCCATCAGCATAACAAGGTTCCCAGTTCTCCATGGCCTGTCCTGCCTTTCTGGATTTTACACTTTTTTCAGATGGCCCTTTTGACCGGGGGGAAGTGAGACTTCATTGTAGTGCAGATTTCCTTTGCAAGCTTGCTTGGTTGGCCAAAAAGGGCGTATGCGTTTTTTCCTGAATATATTCAGGAAAAAACGCATACGCCCTTTTTGGCCAAGTGCATCATTGTGGACGTTCTGCCTCTTTTCCTATGCTTTAAATGCAATTCCAGTCTACCTCCTGAAATCGGTTTCCTGCAATTCTGCCCCGCTTTCAAGTCCTCTTGGCAGCCTTACTTCAGTATATTTTTGGACGATAGCTGTCATTTATAACTCTGCAGGTTTGTGAATTACAGTGCCCCTGAGCTCCTTTCTTCAACTCGCTTTCTTGTGAGCTGGCCGCAACACCGCAGGATTGCTTCAGGCCCTAATCTGGTTCCGGCACGGCACGCTGAGCCTTTGGTTAATTCCTCTTCCTGGTGGGAAATGAGAGTTAAATTTGCCCGTCCAGACACCTCCAGCTAGTCTCTCATTGGTTCTCCCTATTCCTGTACATCTTCCGCAGAAATTGCAAACTGGGCCAAACAGGAGGTTAAAGGCACTGACTCTCCAAGTCGGGAGAGTGTTAGTAAAGCGTGTGGAATGTTGCACCCGAGTACCAGGGGACGAGAACTGAGACATATTGGAACACGTCTCCCGATCACACGGTTGATCATACTCTGGGTTCCACGTGCATGTTTTACCTGAAGGCAGAATCCCTTAAACCTGGAGAGTTGAGACCCGTGGAATGGATACCATGCAATATGACTTCAAAGGGTCTTCATTTGCTCACCGAACCTCTCCAATCCTATCACTGCTGCGTTTATGCCCCTGTACACACGCTTGATTTTCTTTCAGAGACATAGCAATCCATATGTTTTAAGATACTTACTAGTCAGGTACATTCTTAGGCGTTTAATATGGGGTGTTGAGTCCATTTCGTTGAGCAAGGAGTAGTTCTTGTCTATTCCATATTTGGCTTAAGGAACTTTATCTGTGCTCATTTCAATCTCTGGTTTGATGCAGCACCCCAACTCACCTTTCCCCTTAAGCAAGCATAAGTTGGTTTTCTAAATTTGACACCCTGTTCTGTTTTGTAATCCAGTTATTGTGTAGCCAAGTTTACATTCCGTGTATTAGTGATATCTTATGATGTTTCTTTTTCTGTGTGACTTATTTCAGTTAGAATCATCATACCTGAATCCACTCATTATGCTGCTACGGGCCTGATGACATAGATTTCATTGCTGAGTGATATTGCATTGTACGTAAGTACCACAACTTCTTTATCCATTTTTCACTTTCTGCGATATTGAACTTGTTCCGTAAACGAGGTTCTTGTAAACAGAGCCGTCCCAAACTTTGGGGTGGCTGTGTCTTTTTGATTTTAATTTCCCTAAGCTATAGGACCATAAGTGGAAGTGCCCTAGGCTCTGTTGCTTTGTTTTTTAGATGTTTCAGGAAACACCATACACCTCTGCGGAGTGGCTCTTGGCAATTTACATCCCGCCCATCAGCATAACAAGGCTCCCAGTTCTCCATGGCCTGTCCTGCCTTTCTGGATTTTACACTTTTTTCAGATGGTCCTTTTGACCGGGGGGAAGTGAGACTTCATTGTAGTGCAGATTTCCTTTGCAAGCTTGCTTGGTTGGCCAAAAAGGGCGTATGCGTTTTTTCCTGAATATATTCAGGAAAAAACGCATACGCCCTTTTTGGCCAAGTGCATCATTGTGGACGTTCTGCCTCTTTCCCTATGCTTTAAATGCAATTCCAGTCTACCTCCTGAAATCGGTTTCCTGCAATTCTGCCCCGCTTTCAAGTCCTCTTGGCAGCCTTACTTCAGTATATTTTTGGACGATAGCTGTCATTTATAACTCTGCAGGTTTGTGAATTACAGTGCCCCTGAGCTCCTTTCTTCAACTCGCTTTCTTGTGAGCTGGCCGCAACACCGCAGGATTGCTTCAGGCCCTAATCTGGTTCCGGCACGGCACGCTGAGCCTTTGGTTAATTCCTCTTCCTGGTGGGAAATGAGAGTTAAATTTGCCCGTCCAGACACCTCCACCTAGTCTCTCATTGGTTCTCCCTATTCCTGTTCATCTTCCGCAGAAATTGCAAACTGGGCCAAACAGGAGGTTAAAGGCACTGACTCTCCAAGTCGGGAGAGTGTTAGTAAAGCGTCTGGAATGTTGCACCCGAGTACCAGGGGACGAGAACTGAGACATATTGGAACACGTCTCCCGATCACACGGTTGATCATACTCTGGGTTCCACGTGCATGTTTTAGCTGAAGGAAGAATCCCTTAAACCTGGAGAGTTGAGACCCGTGGAATGGGTACCATGCAATATGACTTCAAAGGGTCTTCATTTGCTCACCGAACCTCTCCAATCCTATCACTGCTGCGTTTGTCCCCCTGTACACACGCTTGATTTTCTTTCAGAGACATAGCAATCCATAGGTTTTAAGATACTTACTAGTCAGGTACATTCTTAGGCGTTTAATATGGGGTGTTGAGTCCATTTCGTTGAGCAAGGAGTAGTTCTTGTCTATTCCATATTTGGCTTAAGGAACTTTATCTGTGCTCATTTCAATCTCTGGTTTGATGCAGCACCCCAACTCACCTTTCCCCTTAAGCAAGCATAAGTTGGTTTTCTAAATTTGACACCCTGTTCTGTTTTGTAATCCAGTTATTGTGTAGCCAAGTTTACATTCCGTGTATTAGTGATATCTTATGATGTTTCTTTTTCTGTGTGACTTATTTCAGTTAGAATCATCATACCTGAATCCACTCATTATGCTGCTACGGGCCTGATGACATAGATTTCATTGCTGAGTGATATTGCATTGTACGTAAGTACCACAACTTCTTTATCCATTTTTCACTTTCTGCGATATTGAACTTGTTCCGTAAACGAGGTTCTTGTAAACAGAGCCGTCCCAAACTTTGGGGTGGCTGTGTCTTTTTGATTTTAATTTCCCTAAGCTATAGGACCATAAGTGGAAGTGCCCTAGGCTCTGTTGCTTTGTTTTTTAGATGTTTCAGGAAACACCATACACCTCTGCGGAGTGGCTCTTGGCAATTTACATCCCGCCCATCAGCATAACAAGGCTCCCAGTTCTCCATGGCCTGTCCTGCCTTTCTGGATTTTACACTTTTTTCAGATGGTCCTTTTGACCGGGGGGAAGTGAGACTTCATTGTAGTGCAGATTTCCTTTGCAAGCTTGCTTGGTTGGCAAAAAAGGGCGTATGCGTTTTTTCCTGAATATATTCAGGAAAAAACGCATACGCCCTTTTTGGCCAAGTGCATCATTGTGGACGTTCTGCCTCTTTTCCTATGCTTTAAATGCAATTCCAGTCTACCTCCTGAAATCGGTTTCCTGCAATTCTGCCCCGCTTTCAAGTCCTCTTGGCAGCCTTACTTCAGTATATTTTTGGACGATAGCTGTCATTTATAACTCTGCAGGTTTGTGAATTACAGTGCCCCTGAGCTCCTTTCTTCAACTCGCTTTCTTGTGAGCTGGCCGCAACACCACAGGATTGCTTCAGGCCCTAATCTGGTTCCGGCACGGCACGCTGAGCCTTTGGTTAATTCCTCTTCCTGGTGGGAAATGAGAGTTAAATTTGCCCGTCCAGACACCTCCACCTAGTCTCTCATTGGTTCTCCCTATTCCTGTTCATCTTCCTCAGAAATTGCAAACTGGGCCAAACAGGAGGTTAAAGGCACTGACTCTCCACGTCGGGAGAGTGTTAGTAAAGTGTCTGGAATGTTGCACCCGAGTACCAGGGGACGAGAACTGAGACATATTGGAACATGTCTCCCGACCACACGGTTGATCATACTCTGGGTTCCATGTGCATGTTTTACCTGAAGGCAGAATCCCTTAAACCTGGAGAGTTGAGTCCCGTGGAATGGGTACCATGCAATATGACTTCAAAGGGTCTTCATTTGCTCACCGAACCTCTCCAATCCCCTCACTGCTGCGTTTATGCCCCTGTACACACGCTTGATTTTCTTTCAGACACATAGCAATCCATAGGTTTTAAGATACTTACTAGTCAGGTACATTCTTAGGCGTTTAATATGGGGTGTTGAGTCCATTTCGTTGAGCAAGGAGTAGTTCTTGTCTATTCCATATTTGGCTTAAGGAACTTTATCTGTGCTCATTTCAATCTCTGGTTTGATGCAGCACCCCAACTCACCTTTCCCCTTAAGCAAGCATAAGTTGGTTTTCTAAATTTGAGACCCTGTTCTGTTTTGTAATCCAGTTCCTGTGTAGCCAAGTTTACATTCCGTGTATTAGTGATATCTTATGATGTTTCTTTTTCTGTGTGACTTATTTCAGTTAGAATCATCATACCTGAATCCACTCATTATGCTGCTATGGGCCTGATGACATAGATTTCATTGCTGAGTGATATTGCATTGTACGTAAGTACCACAACTTCTTTATCTATTTTTCACTTTCTGCGATATTGAACTTGTACCGTAAACGAGGTTCTTGTAAACAGAGCCGTCCCAAACTTTGGGGTGGCTGTGTCTTTTTGATTTTAATTTCCCTAAGCTATAGGACCATAAGTGGAAGTGCCCTAGGCTCTGTTGCTTTGTTTTTTAGATGTTTCAGGAAACACCATACACCTCTCCCGAGTGGCTGTTGGCAATTTACATCCCGCCCATCAGCATAACAAGGCTCCCAGTTCTCCATGGCCTGTCCTGCCTTTCTGGATTTTACACTTTTTTCAGATGGTCCTTTTGACCGGGGGGAAGTGAGACTTCATTGTAGTGCAGATTTCCTTTGCAAGCTTGCTTGGTTGGCCAAAAAGTGCGTATGCGTTTTTTCCTGAATATATTCAGGAAAAAACGCATACGCCCTTTTTGGCCAAGTGCATCATTGTGGACGTTCTGCCTCTTTTCCTATGCTTTAAATGCAATTCCAGTCTACCTCCTGAAATCGGTTTCCTGCAATTCTGCCCCGTTTTCAAGTCCTCTTGGCAGCCTTACTTCAGTATATTTTTGGACGATAGCTGTCATTTATAACTCTGCAGGTTTGTGAATTACAGTGCCCCTGAGCTCCTTTCTTCAACTCGCTTTCTTGTGAGCTGGCCGCAACACCGCAGGATTGCTTCAGGCCCTAATCTGGTTCCGGTACGGCACGCTGAGCCTTTGGTTAATTCCTCTTCCTGGTGGGAAATGAGAGTTAAATTTGCCCGTCCAGACACCTCCACCTAGTCTCTCATTGGTTCTCCCTATTCCTGTTCATCTTCCTCAGAAATTGCAAATGGGCCAAACAGGAGGTTAAAGGCACTGACTCTCCACGTCGGGAGAGTGTTAGTAAAGCGTCTGGAATGTTGCACCCGAGTACCAGGGGACGAGAACTGAGACATATTGGAACATGTCTCCCGACCACACGGTTGATCATACTCTGGGTTCCATGTGCATGTTTTACCTGAAGGCAGAATCCCTTAAACCTGGAGAGTTGAGTCCCGTGGAATGGCTACCATGCAATATGACTTCAAAGGGTCTTCATTTGCTCACCGAACCTCTCCAATCCTATCACTGCTGCGTTTATGCCCCTGTACACACGCTTGATTTTCTTTCAGACACATAGCAATCCATAGGTTTTAAGATACTTACTAGTCAGGTACATTCTTAGGCGTTTAATATGGGGTGTTGAGTCCATTTCGTTGAGCAAGGAGTAGTTCTTGTCTATTCCATATTTGGCTTAAGGAACTTTATCTGTGCTCATTTCAATCTCTGGTTTGATGCAGCACCCCAACTCACCTTTCCCCTTAAGCAAGCATAAGTTGGTTTTCTAAATTTGAGACCCTGTTCTGTTTTGTAATCCAGTTCCTGTGTAGCCAAGTTTACATTCCGTGTATTAGTGATATCTTATGATGTTTCTTTTTCTGTGTGACTTATTTCAGTTAGAATCATCATACCTGAATGCACTCATTATGCTGCTATGGGCCTGATGACATAGATTTCATTGCTGAGTGATATTGCATTGTACGTAAGTACCACAACTTCTTTATCCATTTTTCACTTTCTGCGATATTGAACTTGTACTGTAAACGAGGTTCTTGTAAACAGAGCCGTCCCAAACTTTGGGGTGGCTGTGTCTTTTTGATTTTAATTTCCCTAAGCTATAGGACCATAAGTGGAAGTGCCCTAGGCTCTGTTGCTTTGTTTTTTAGATGTTTCAGGAAACACCATACACCTCTCCCGAGTGGCTCTTGGCAATTTACATCCCGCCCATCAGCATAACAAGGCTCCCAGTTCTCCATGGCCTGTCCTGCCTTTCTGGATTTTACACTTTTTTCAGATGGCCCTTTTGACTGGGGGGAAGTGAGACTTCATTGTAGTGCAGATTTCCTTTGCAAGCTTGCTTGGTTGGCCAAAAAGGGCGTATGCGTTTTTTCCTGAATATATTCAGGAAAAAACGCATACGCCCTTTTTGGCCAAGTGCATCATTGTGGACGTTCTGCCTCTTTTCCTATGCTTTAAATGCAATTCCAGTCTACCTCCTGAAATCGGTTTCCTGCAATTCTGCCCCGTTTTCAAGTCCTCTTGGCAGCCTTACTTCAGTATATTTTTGGACGATAGCTGTCATTTATAACTCTGCAGGTTTGTGAATTACAGTGCCCCTGAGCTCCTTTCTTCAACTCGCTTTCTTGTGAGCTGGCCGCAACACCGCAGGATTGCTTCAGGCCCTAATCTGGTTCCGGCACGGCACGCTGAGCCTTTGGTTAATTCCTCTTCCTGGTGGGAAATAAGAGTTAAATTTGCCCGTCCAGACACCTCCAGCTAGTCTCTCATTGGTTCTCCCTATTCCTGTTCATCTTCCGCAGATATTGCAAACTGGGCCAAACAGGAGGTTAAAGGCACTGACTCTCCAAGTCGGGAGAGTGTTAGTAAAGCGTCTGGAATGTTGCACCCGAGTACCAGGGGACGAGAACTGAGACATATTGGAACATGTCTCCAGACCACACGGTTGATCATACTCTGGGTTCCATGTGCATGTTTTACCTGAAGGCAGAATCCCTTAAACCTGGAGAGTTGAGTCCCGTGGAATGGGTACCATGCAATATGACTTCAAAGGGTCTTCATTTGCTCACCGAACCTCTCCAATCCCCTCACTGCTGCGTTTATGCCCCTGTACACACGCTTGATTTTCTTTCAGACACATAGCAATCCATAGGTTTTAAGATACTTACTAGTCAGGTACATTCTTAGGCGTTTAATATGGGGTGTTGAGTCCATTTCGTTGAGCAAGGAGTAGTTCTTGTCTATTCCATATTTGGCTTAAGGAACTTTATCTGTGCTCATTTCAATCTCTGGTTTGATGCAGCACCCCAACTCACCTTTCCCCTTAAGCAAGCATAAGTTGGTTTTCTAAATTTGAGACCCTGTTCTGTTTTGTAATCCAGTTCCTGTGTAGCCAAGTTTACATTCCGTGTATTAGTGATATCTTATGATGTTTCTTTTTCTGTGTGACTTATTTCAGTTAGAATCATCATACCTGAATCCACTCATTATGCTGCTATGGGCCTGATGACATAGATTTCATTGCTGAGTGATATTGCATTGTACGTAAGTACCACAACTTCTTTATCTATTTTTCACTTTCTGCGATATTGAACTTGTACCGTAAACGAGGTTCTTGTAAACAGAGCCGTCCCAAACTTTGGGGTGGCTGTGTCTTTTTGATTTTAATTTCCCTAAGCTATAGGACCATAAGTGGAAGTGCCCTAGGCTCTGTTGCTTTGTTTTTTAGATGTTTCAGGAAACACCATACACCTCTCCCGAGTGGCTGTTGGCAATTTACATCCCGCCCATCAGCATAACAAGGCTCCCAGTTCTCCATGGCCTGTCCTGCCTTTCTGGATTTTACACTTTTTTCAGATGGCCCTTTTGACCGGGGGGAAGTGAGACTTCATTGTAGTGCAGATTTCCTTTGCAAGCTTGCTTGGTTGGCCAAAAAGGGCGTATGCGTTTTTTCCTGAATATATTCAGGAAAAAACGCATACGCCCTTTTTGGCCAAGTGCATCATTGTGGACGTTCTGCCTCTTTTCCTATGCTTTAAATGCAATTCCAGTCTACCTCCTGAAATCGGTTTCCTGCAATTCTGCCCCGTTTTCAAGTCCTCTTGGCAGCCTTACTTCAGTATATTTTTGGACGATAGCTGTCATTTATAACTCTGCAGGTTTGTGAATTACAGTGCCCCTGAGCTCCTTTCTTCAACTCGCTTTCTTGTGAGCTGGCCGCAACACCGCAGGATTGCTTCAGGCCCTAATCTGGTTCCGGCACGGCACGCTGAGCCTTTGGTTAATTCCTCTTCCTGGTGGGAAATGAGAGTTAAATTTGCCCGTCCAGACACCTCCACCTAGTCTCTCATTGGTTCTCCCTATTCCTGTTCATCTTCCTCAGAAATTGCAAATGGGCCAAACAGGAGGTTAAAGGCACTGACTCTCCACGTCGGGAGAGTGTTAGTAAAGCGTCTGGAATGTTGCACCCGAGTACCAGGGGACGAGAACTGAGACATATTGGAACATGTCTCCCGACCACACGGTTGATCATACTCTGGGTTCCATGTGCATGTTTTACCTGAAGGCAGAATCCCTTAAACCTGGAGAGTTGAGTCCCGTGGAATGGGTACCATGCAATATGACTTCAAAGGGTCTTCATTTGCTCACTGAACCTCTCCAATCCTATCACTGCTGCGTTTATGCCCCTGTACACACGCTTGATTTTCTTTCAGACACATAGCAATCCATAGGTTTTAAGATACTTACTAGTCAGGTACATTCTTAGGCGTTTAATATGGGGTGTTGAGTCCATTTCGTTGAGCAAGGAGTAGTTCTTGTCTATTCCATATTTGGCTTAAGGAACTTTATCTGTGCTCATTTCAATCTCTGGTTTGATGCAGCACCCCAACTCACCTTTCCCCTTAAGCAAGCATAAGTTGGTTTTCTAAATTTGAGACCCTGTTCTGTTTTGTAATCCAGTTCCTGTGTAGCCAAGTTTACATTCCGTGTATTAGTGATATCTTATGATGTTTCTTTTTCTGTGTGACTTATTTCAGTTAGAATCATCATACCTGAATGCACTCATTATGCTGCTATGGGCCTGATGACATAGATTTCATTGCTGAGTGATATTGCATTGTACGTAAGTACCACAACTTCTTTATCCATTTTTCACTTTCTGCGATATTGAACTTGTACTGTAAACGAGGTTCTTGTAAACAGAGCCGTCCCAAACTTTGGGGTGGCTGTGTCTTTTTGATTTTAATTTCCCTAAGCTATAGGACCATAAGTGGAAGTGCCCTAGGCTCTGTTGCTTTGTTTTTTAGATGTTTCAGGAAACACCATACACCTCTCCCGAGTGGCTCTTGGCAATTTACATCCCGCCCATCAGCATAACAAGGCTCCCAGTTCTCCATGGCCTGTCCTGCCTTTCTGGATTTTACACTTTTTTCAGATGGCCCTTTTGACCGGGGGGAAGTGAGACTTCATTGTAGTGCAGATTTCCTTTGCAAGCTTGCTTGGTTGGCCAAAAAGGGCGTATGCGTTTTTTCCTGAATATATTCAGGAAAAAACGCATACGCCCTTTTTGGCCAAGTGCATCATTGTGGACGTTCTGCCTCTTTTCCTATGCTTTAAATGCAATTCCAGTCTACCTCCTGAAATCGGTTTCCTGCAATTCTGCCCCGTTTTCATGTCCTCTTGGCAGCCTTACTTCAGTATATTTTTGGACGATAGCTGTCATTTATAACTCTGCAGGTTTGTGAATTACAGTGCCCCTGAGCTCCTTTCTTCAACTCGCTTTCTTGTGAGCTGGCCGCAACACCGCAGGATTGCTTCAGGCCCTAATCTGGTTCCGGCACGGCATGCTGAGCCTTTGGTTAATTCCTCTTCCTGGTGGGAAATAAGAGTTAAATTTGCCCGTCCAGACACCTCCAGCTAGTCTCTCATTGGTTCTCCCTATTCCTGTTCATCTTCCGCAGAAATTGCAAACTGGGCCAAACAGGAGGTTAAAGGCACTGACTCTCCAAGTCGGGAGAGTGTTAGTAAAGCGTCTGGAATGTTGCACCCGAGTACCAGGGGACGAGAACTGAGACATATTGGAACATGTCTCCCGATCACACGGGTGATCATACTCTGGGTTCCACGTGCATGTTTTACCTGAAGGCAGAATCCCTTAAACCTGGAGAGTTGAGACCCGTGGAATGGGTACCATGCAATATGACTTCAAAGGGTCTTCATTTGCTCACCGAACCTCTCCAATCCTATCACTGCTGCATTTATGCCCCTGTACACACGCTTGATTTTCTTTCAGAGACATAGCAATCCATAGGTTTTAAGATACTTACTAGTCAGGTACATTCTTAGGCGTTTAATATGGGGTGTTGAGTCCATTTCGTTGAGCAAGGAGTAGTTCTTGTCTATTCCATATTTGGCTTAAGGAACTTTATCTGTGCTCATTTCAATCTCTGGTTTGATGCAGCACCCCAACTCACCTTTCCCCTTAAGCAAGCATAAGTTGGTTTTCTAAATTTGAGACCCTGTTCTGTTTTGTAATCCAGTTCCTGTGTAGCCAAGTTTACATTCCGTGTATTAGTGATATCTTATGATGTTTCTTTTTCTGTGTGACTTATTTCAGTTAGAATCATCATACCTGAATCCACTCATTATGCTGCTACGGGCCTGATGACATAGATTTCATTGCTGAGTGATATTGCATTGTACGTAAGTACCACAACTTCTTTATCCATTTTTCACTTTCTGCGATATTGAACTTGTACCGTAAACGAGGTTCTTGTAAACAGAGCCGTCCCAAACTTTGGGGTGGCTGTGTCTTTTTGATTTTAATTTCCCTAAGCTATAGGACCATAAGTGGAAGTGCCCTAGGCTCTGTTGCTTTGTTTTTTAGATGTTTCAGGAAACACCATACACCTCTCCCGAGTGGCTGTTGGCAATTTACATCCCGCCCATCAGCATAACAAGGCTCCCAGTTCTCCATGGCCTGTCCTGCCTTTCTGGATTTTACACTTTTTTCAGATGGCCCTTTTGACCGGTGGGAAGTGAGACTTCATTGTAGTGCAGATTTCCTTTGCAAGCTTGCTTGGTTGGCCAAAAAGGGCGTATGCGTTTTTTCCTGAATATATTCAGGAAAAAACGCATACGCCCTTTTTGGCCAAGTGCATCATTGTGGACGTTCTGCCTCTTTTCCTATGCTTTAAATGCAATTCCAGTCTACCTCCTGAAATCGGTTTCCTGCAATTCTGCCCCGCTTTCAAGTCCTCTTGGCAGCCTTACTTCAGTATATTTTTGGACGATAGCTGTCATTTATAAATCTGCAGGTTTGTGAATTACAGTGCCCCTGAGCTCCTTTCTTCAACTCGCTTTCTTGTGAGCTGGCCGCAACACCGCAGGATTGCTTCAGGCCCTAATCTGGTTCCGGCACGGCACGCTGAGCCTTTGGTTAATTCCTCTTCCTGGTGGGAAATGAGAGTTAAATTTGCCCGTCCAGACACCTCCACCTAGTCTCTCATTGGTTCTCCCTATTCCTGTTCATCTTCCTCAGAAATTGCAAATGGGCCAAACAGGAGGTTAAAGGCACTGACTCTCCACGTCGGGAGAGTGTTAGTAAAGCGTCTGGAATGTTGCACCCGAGTACCAGGGGACGAGAACTGAGACATATTGGAACATGTCTCCCGACCACACGGTTGATCATACTCTGGGTTCCATGTGCATGTTTTACCTGAAGGCAGAATCCCTTAAACCTGGAGAGTTGAGTCCCGTGGAATGGGTACCATGCAATATGACTTCAAAGGGTCTTCATTTGCTCACCGAACCTCTCCAATCCTATCACTGCTGCGTTTATGCCCCTGTACACACGCTTGATTTTCTTTCAGACACATAGCAATCCATAGGTTTTAAGATACTTACTAGTCAGGTACATTCTTAGGCGTTTAATATGGGGTGTTGAGTCCATTTCGTTGAGCAAGGAGTAGTTCTTGTCTATTCCATATTTGGCTTAAGGAACTTTATCTGTGCTCATTTCAATCTCTGGTTTTATGCAGCACCCAAACTCACCTTTCCCCTTAAGCAAGCATAAGTTGGTTTTCTAAATTTGAGACCCTGTTCTGTTTTGTTATCCAGTTCCTGTGTAGCCAAGTTTACATTCCGTGTATTAGTGATATCTTATGATGTTTCTTTTTCTGTGTGACTTATTTCAGTTAGAATCATCATACCTGAATGCACTCATTATGCTGCTACGGGCCTGATGACATAGATTTCATTGCTGAGTGATATTGCATTGTACGTAAGTACCACAACTTCTTTATCCATTTTTCACTTTCTGCGATATTGAACTTGTACCGTAAACGAGGTTCTTGTAAACAGAGCCGTCCCAAACTTTGGGGTGGCTGTGTCTTTTTGATTTTAATTTCCCTAAGCTATAGGACCATAAGTGGAAGTGCCCTAGGCTCTGTTGCTTTGTTTTTTAGATGTTTCAGGAAACACCATACACCTCTCCCGAGTGGCTCTTGGCAATTTACATCCCGCCCATCAGCATAACAAGGCTCCCAGTTCTCCATGGCCTGTCCTGCCTTTCTGGATTTTACACTTTTTTCAGATGGCCCTTTTGACCGGGGGGAAGTGAGACTTCATTGTAGTGCAGATTTCCTTTGCAAGCTTGCTTGGTTGGCCAAAAAGGGCGTATGCGTTTTTTCCTGAATATATTCAGGAAAAAACGCATACGCCCTTTTTGGCCAAGTGCATCATTGTGGACGTTCTGCCTCTTTTCCTATGCTTTAAATGCAATTCCAGTCTACCTCCTGAAATCGGTTTCCTGCAATTCTGCCCCGTTTTCAAGTCCTCTTGGCAGCCTTACTTCAGTATATTTTTGGACGATAGCTGTCATTTATAACTCTGCAGGTTTGTGAATTACAGTGCCCCTGAGCTCCTTTCTTCAACTCGCTTTCTTGTGAGCTGGCCGCAACACCGCAGGATTGCTTCAGGCCCTAATCTGGTTCCGGCACGGCACGCTGAGCCTTTGGTTAATTCCTCTTCCTGGTGGGAAATAAGAGTTAAATTTGCCCGTCCAGACACCTCCAGCTAGTCTCTCATTGGTTCTCCCTATTCCTGTTCATCTTCCGCAGATATTGCAAACTGGGCCAAACAGGAGGTTAAAGGCACTGACTCTCCAAGTCGGGAGAGTGTTAGTAAAGCGTCTGGAATGTTGCACCCGAGTACCAGGGGACGAGAACTGAGACATATTGGAACATGTCTCCCGACCACACGGTTGATCATACTCTGGGTTCCATGTGCATGTTTTACCTGAAGGCAGAATCCCTTAAACCTGGAGAGTTGAGTCCCGTGGAATGGGTACCATGCAATATGACTTCAAAGGGTCTTCATTTGCTCACCGAACCTCTCCAATCCCCTCACTGCTGCGTTTATGCCCCTGTACACACGCTTGATTTTCTTTCAGACACATAGCAATCCATAGGTTTTAAGATACTTACTAGTCAGGTACATTCTTAGGCGTTTAATATGGGGTGTTGAGTCCATTTCGTTGAGCAAGGAGTAGTTCTTGTCTATTCCATATTTGGCTTAAGGAACTTTATCTGTGCTCATTTCAATCTCTGGTTTGATGCAGCACCCCAACTCACCTTTCCCCTTAAGCAAGCATAAGTTGGTTTTCTAAATTTGAGACCCTGTTCTGTTTTGTAATCCAGTTCCTGTGTAGCCAAGTTTACATTCCGTGTATTAGTGATATCTTATGATGTTTCTTTTTCTGTGTGACTTATTTCAGTTAGAATCATCATACCTGAATCCACTCATTATGCTGCTATGGGCCTGATGACATAGATTTCATTGCTGAGTGATATTGCATTGTACGTAAGTACCACAACTTCTTTATCTATTTTTCACTTTCTGCGATATTGAACTTGTACCGTAAACGAGGTTCTTGTAAACAGAGCCGTCCCAAACTTTGGGGTGGCTGTGTCTTTTTGATTTTAATTTCCCTAAGCTATAGGACCATAAGTGGAAGTGCCCTAGGCTCTGTTGCTTTGTTTTTTAGATGTTTCAGGAAACACCATACACCTCTCCCGAGTGGCTGTTGGCAATTTACATCCCGCCCATCAGCATAACAAGGCTCCCAGTTCTCCATGGCCTGTCCTGCCTTTCTGGATTTTACACTTTTTTCAGATGGCCCTTTTGACCGGGGGGAAGTGAGACTTCATTGTAGTGCAGATTTCCTTTGCAAGCTTGCTTGGTTGGCCAAAAAGGGCGTATGCGTTTTTTCCTGAATATATTCAGGAAAAAACGCATACGCCCTTTTTGGCCAAGTGCATCATTGTGGACGTTCTGCCTCTTTTCCTATGCTTTAAATGCAATTCCAGTCTACCTCCTGAAATCGGTTTCCTGCAATTCTGCCCCGTTTTCAAGTCCTCTTGGCAGCCTTACTTCAGTATATTTTTGGACGATAGCTGTCATTTATAACTCTGCAGGTTTGTGAATTACAGTGCCCCTGAGCTCCTTTCTTCAACTCGCTTTCTTGTGAGCTGGCCGCAACACCGCAGGATTGCTTCAGGCCCTAATCTGGTTCCGGCACGGCACGCTGAGCCTTTGGTTAATTCCTCTTCCTGGTGGGAAATAAGAGTTAAATTTGCCCGTCCAGACACCTCCAGCTAGTCTCTCATTGGTTCTCCCTATTCCTGTTCATCTTCCGCAGATATTGCAAACTGGGCCAAACAGGAGGTTAAAGGCACTGACTCTCCAAGTCGGGAGAGTGTTAGTAAAGCGTCTGGAATGTTGCACCCGAGTACCAGGGGACGAGAACTGAGACATATTGGAACATGTCTCCCGACCACACGGTTGATCATACTCTGGGTTCCATGTGCATGTTTTACCTGAAGGCAGAATCCCTTAAACCTGGAGAGTTGAGTCCCGTGGAATGGGTACCATGCAATATGACTTCAAAGGGTCTTCATTTGCTCACCGAACCTCTCCAATCCCCTCACTGCTGCGTTTATGCCCCTGTACACACGCTTGATTTTCTTTCAGACACATAGCAATCCATAGGTTTTAAGATACTTACTAGTCAGGTACATTCTTAGGCGTTTAATATGGGGTGTTGAGTCCATTTCGTTGAGCAAGGAGTAGTTCTTGTCTATTCCATATTTGGCTTAAGGAACTTTATCTGTGCTCATTTCAATCTCTGGTTTGATGCAGCACCCCAACTCACCTTTCCCCTTAAGCAAGCATAAGTTGGTTTTCTAAATTTGAGACCCTGTTCTGTTTTGTAATCCAGTTCCTGTGTAGCCAAGTTTACATTCCGTGTATTAGTGATATCTTATGATGTTTCTTTTTCTGTGTGACTTATTTCAGTTAGAATCATCATACCTGAATCCACTCATTATGCTGCTACGGGCCTGATGACATAGATTTCATTGCTGAGTGATATTGCATTGTACGTAAGTACCACAACTTCTTTATCCATTTTTCACTTTCTGCGATATTGAACTTGTACCGTAAACGAGGTTCTTGTAAACAGAGCCGTCCCAAACTTTGGGGTGGCTGTGTCTTTTTGATTTTAATTTCCCTAAGCTATAGGACCATAAGTGGAAGTGCCCTAGGCTCTGTTGCTTTGTTTTTTAGATGTTTCAGGAAACACCATACACCTCTCCCGAGTGGCTCTTGGCAATTTACATCCCGCCCATCAGCATAACAAGGGTCCCAGTTCTCCATGGCCTGTCCTGCCTTTCTGGATTTTACACTTTTTTCAGATGGCCCTTTTGACCGGGGGGAAGTGAGACTTCATTGTAGTGCAGGTTTCCTTTGCAAGCTTGCTTGGTTGGCCAAAAAGGGCGTATGCGTTTTTTCCTGAATATATTCAGGAAAAAACGCATACGCCCTTTTTGGCCAAGTGCATCATTGTGGACGTTCTGCCTCTTTTCCTATGCTTTAAATGCAATTCCAGTCTACCTCCTGAAATCGGTTTCCTGCAATTCTGCCCCGCTTTCAAGTCCTCTTGGCAGCCTTACTTCAGTATATTTTTGGACGATAGCTGTCATTTATAACTCTGCAGGTTTGTGAATTACAGTGCCCCTGAGCTCCTTTCTTCAACTCGCTTTCTTGTGAGCTGGCCGCAACACCGCAGGATTGCTTCAGGCCCTAATCTGGTTCCGGCACGGCACGCTGAGCCTTTGGTTAATTCCTCTTCCTGGTGGGAAATGAGAGTTAAATTTGCCCGTCCAGACACCTCCACCTAGTCTCTCATTGGTTCTCCCTATTCCTGTTCATCTTCCGCAGAAATTGCAAACTGGGCCAAACAGGAGGTTAAAGGCACTGACTCTCCAAGTCGGGAGAGTGTTAGTAAAGCGTGTGGAATGTTGCACCCGAGTACCAGGGTACGAGAACTGAGACATATTGGAACACATCTCCCGATCACACGGTTGATCATACTCTGGGTTCCATGTGCATGTTTTAGCTGAAGGAAGAATCCCTTAAACCTGGAGAGTTGAGACCCGTGGAATGGGTACCATGCAATATGACTTCAAAGGGTCTTCATTTGCTCACCGAACCTCTCCAATCCTATCACTGCTGCGTTTGTGCCCCTGTACACACGCTTGATTTTCTTTCAGAGACATAGCAATCCATAGGTTTTAAGATACTTACTAGTCAGGTACATTCTTAGGCGTTTAATATGGGGTGTTGTGTCCATTTCGTTGAGCAAGGAGTAGTTCTTGTCTATTCTATATTTGGCTTAAGGAACTTTATCTGTGCTCATTTCAATCTCTGGTTTTATGCAGCACCCCAACTCACCTTTCCCCTTAAGCAAGCATAAGTTGGTTTTCTAAATTTGAGACCCTGTTCTGTTTTGTAATCCAGTTCCTGTGTAGCCAAGTTTACATTCCGTGTATTAGTGATATCTTATGATGTTTCTTTTTCTGTGTGACTTATTTCAGTTAGAATCATCATACCTGAATCCACTCATTATGCTGCTACGGGCCTGATGACATAGATTTCATTGCTGAGTGATATTGCATTGTACGTAAGTACCACAACTTCTTTATCCATTTTTCACTTTCTGCGATATTGAACTTGTACCGTAAACGAGGTTCTTGTAAACAGAGCCGTCCCAAACTTTGGGGTGGCTGTGTCTTTTTGATTTTAATTTCCCTAAGCTATAGGACCATAAGTGGAAGTGCCCTAGGCTCTGTTGCTTTGTTTTTTAGATGTTTCAGGAAACACCATACACCTCTCCCGAGTGGCTGTTGGCAATTTACATCCCGCCCATCAGCATAACAAGGCTCCCAGTTCTCCATGGCCTGTCCTGCCTTTCTGGATTTTACACTTTTTTCAGATGGCCCTTTTGACCGGGGGGAAGTGAGACTTCATTGTAGTGCAGATTTCCTTTGCAAGCTTGCTTGGTTGGCCAAAAAGGGCGTATGCGTTTTTTCCTGAATATATTCAGGAAAAAACGCATACGCCCTTTTTGGCCAAGTGCATCATTGTGGACGTTCTGCCTCTTTTCCTATGCTTTAAATGCAATTCCAGTCTACCTCCTGAAATCGGTTTCCTGCAATTCTGCCCCGTTTTCAAGTCCTCTTGGCAGCCTTACTTCAGTATATTTTTGGACGATAGCTGTCATTTATAACTCTGCAGGTTTGTGAATTACAGTGCCCCTGAGCTCCTTTCTTCAACTCGCTTTCTTGTGAGCTGGCCGCAACACCGCAGGATTGCTTCAGGCCCTAATCTGGTTCCGGCACGGCACGCTGAGCCTTTGGTTAATTCCTCTTCCTGGTGGGAAATAAGAGTTAAATTTGCCCGTCCAGACACCTCCAGCTAGTCTCTCATTGGTTCTCCCTATTCCTGTTCATCTTCCGCAGATATTGCAAACTGGGCCAAACAGGAGGTTAAAGGCACTGACTCTCCAAGTCGGGAGAGTGTTAGTAAAGCGTCTGGAATGTTGCACCCGAGTACCAGGGGACGAGAACTGAGACATATTGGAACATGTCTCCCGACCACACGGTTGATCATACTCTGGGTTCCATGTGCATGTTTTACCTGAAGGCAGAATCCCTTAAACCTGGAGAGTTGAGTCCCGTGGAATGGGTACCATGCAATATGACTTCAAAGGGTCTTCATTTGCTCACCGAACCTCTCCAATCCCCTCACTGCTGCGTTTATGCCCCTGTACACACGCTTGATTTTCTTTCAGACACATAGCAATCCATAGGTTTTAAGATACTTACTAGTCAGGTACATTCTTAGGCGTTTAATATGGGGTGTTGAGTCCATTTCGTTGAGCAAGGAGTAGTTCTTGTCTATTCCATATTTGGCTTAAGGAACTTTATCTGTGCTCATTTCAATCTCTGGTTTGATGCAGCACCCCAACTCACCTTTCCCCTTAAGCAAGCATAAGTTGGTTTTCTAAATTTGAGACCCTGTTCTGTTTTGTAATCCAGTTCCTGTGTAGCCAAGTTTACATTCCGTGTATTAATGATATCTTATGATGTTTCTTTTTCTGTGTGACTTATTTCAGTTAGAATCATCATACCTGAATCCACTCATTATGCTGCTATGGGCCTGATGACATAGATTTCATTGCTGAGTGATATTGCATTGTATGTAAGTACCACAACTTCTTTATCTATTTTTCACTTTCTGCGATATTGAACTTGTACCGTAAACGAGGTTCTTGTAAACAGAGCCGTCCCAAACTTTGGGGTGGCTGTGTCTTTTTGATTTTAATTTCCCTAAGCTATAGGACCATAAGTGGAAGTGCCCTAGGCTCTGTTGCTTTGTTTTTTAGATGTTTCAGGAAACACCATACACCTCTCCCGAGTGGCTGTTGGCAATTTACATCCCCCCCATCAGCATAACAAGGCTCCCAGTTCTCCATGGCCTGTCCTGCCTTTCTGGATTTTACACTTTTTTCAGATGGCCCTTTTGACCGGGGGGAAGTGAGACTTCATTGTAGTGCAGATTTCCTTTGCAAGCTTGCTTGGTTGGCCAAAAAGGGCGTATGCGTTTTTTCCTGAATATATTCAGGAAAAAACGCATACGCCCTTTTTGGCCAAGTGCATCATTGTGGACGTTCTGCCTCTTTTCCTATGCTTTAAATGCAATTCCAGTCTACCTCCTGAAATCGGTTTCCTGCAATTCTGCCCCGTTTTCAAGTCCTCTTGGCAGCCTTACTTCAGTATATTTTTGGACGATAGCTGTCATTTATAACTCTGCAGGTTTGTGAATTACAGTGCCCCTGAGCTCCTTTCTTCAACTCGCTTTCTTGTGAGCTGGCCGCAACACCGCAGGATTGCTTCAGGCCCTAATCTGGTTCCGGCACGGCACGCTGAGCCTTTGGTTAATTCCTCTTCCTGGTGGGAAATAAGAGTTAAATTTGCCCGTCCAGACACCTCCAGCTAGTCTCTCATTGGTTCTCCCTATTCCTGTTCATCTTCCGCAGATATTGCAAACTGGGCCAAACAGGAGGTTAAAGGCACTGACTCTCCAAGTCGGGAGAGTGTTAGTAAAGCGTCTGGAATGTTGCACCCGAGTACCAGGGGATGAGAACTGAGACATATTGGAACATGTCTCCCGATCACACGGGTGATCATACTCTGGGTTCCACGTGCATGTTTTACCTGAAGGCAGAATCCCTTAAACCTGGAGAGTTGAGACCCGTGGAATGGGTACCATGCAATATGACTTCAAAGGGTCTTCATTTGCTCACCGAACCTCTCCAATCCTATCACTCCTGCATTTATGCCCCTGTACACACGCTTGATTTTCTTTCAGAGACATAGCAATCCATAGGTTTTAAGATACTTACTAGTCAGGTACATTCTTAGGTGTTTAATATGGGGTGTTGAGTCCATTTCGTTGAGCAAGGAGTAGTTCTTGTCTATTCCATATTTGGCTTAAGGAACTTTATCTGTGCTCATTTCAATCTCTGGTTTGATGCAGCACCCCAACTCACCTTTCCCCTTAAGCAAGCATAAGTTGGTTTTCTAAATTTGAGACCCTGTTCTGTTTTGTAATCCAGTTCCTGTGTAGCCAAGTTTACATTCCGTGTATTAGTGATATCTTATGATGTTTCTTTTTCTGTGTGACTTATTTCAGTTAGAATCATCATACCTGAATCCACTCATTATGCTGCTACGGGCCTGATGACATAGATTTCATTGCTGAGTGATATTGCATTGTACGTAAGTACCACAACTTCTTTATCCATTTTTCACTTTCTGCGATATTGAACTTGTACCGTAAACGAGGTTCTTGTAAACAGAGCCGTCCCAAACTTTGGGGTGGCTGTGTCTTTTTGATTTTAATTTCCCTAAGCTATAGGACCATAAGTGGAAGTGCCCTAGGCTCTGTTGCTTTGTTTTTTAGATGTTTCAGGAAACACCATACACCTCTCCCGAGTGGCTGTTGGCAATTTACATCCCGCCCATCAGCATAACAAGGCTCCCAGTTCTCCATGGCCTGTCCTGCCTTTCTGGATTTTACACTTTTTTCAGATGGCCCTTTTGACCGGGGGGAAGTGAGACTTCATTGTAGTGCAGGTTTCCTTTGCAAGCTTGCTTGGTTGGCCAAAAAGGGCGTATGCGTTTTTTCCTGAATATATTCAGGAAAAAACGCATACGCCCTTTTTGGCCAAGTGCATCATTGTGGACGTTCTGCCTCTTTTCCTATGCTTTAAATGCAATTCCAGTCTACCTCCTGAAATCGGTTTCCTGCAATTCTGCCCCGCTTTCAAGTCCTCTTGGCAGCCTTACTTCAGTATATTTTTGGACGATAGCTGTCATTTATAACTCTGCAGGTTTGTGAATTACAGTGCCCCTGAGCTCCTTTCTTCAACTCGCTTTCTTGTGAGCTGGCCGCAACACCGCAGGATTGCTTCAGGCCCTAATCTGGTTCCGGCACGGCACGCTGAGCCTTTGGTTAATTCCTCTTCCTGGTGGGAAATGAGAGTAAAATTTGCCCGTCCAGACACCTCCACCTAGTCTCTCATTGGTTCTCCCTATTCCTGTTCATCTTCCGCAGAAATTGCAAACTGGGCCAAACAGGAGGTTAAAGGCACTGACTCTCCAAGTCGGGAGAGTGTTAGTAAAGCGTGTGGAATGTTGCACCCGAGTACCAGGGGACGAGAACTGAGACATATTGGAACACGTCTCCCGATCACACGGTTGATCATACTCTGGGTTCCACGTGCATGTTTTACCTGAAGGCAGAATCCCTTAAACCTGGAGAGTTGAGACCCGTGGAATGGGTACCATGCAATATGACTTCAAAGGGTCTTCATTTGCTCACCGAACCTCTCCAATCCTATCACTGCTGCGTTTATGCCCCTGTACACACGCTTGATTTTCTTTCAGAGACATATAAATCCATAGGTTTTAAGATTCTTACTAGTCAGGTATATTCTTTGGCGTTTAATATGGGGTGTTGAGTCCATTTCGTTGAGCAAGGAGTAGTTCTTGTCTATTCCATATTTGGCTTAAGGAACTTTATCTGTGCTCATTTCAATCTCTGGTTTGATGCAGCACCCCAACTCACCTTTCCCCTTAAGCAAGCATAAGTTGGTTTTCTAAATTTGAGACCCTGTTCTGTTTTGTAATCCAGTTCCTGTGTAGCCAAGTTTACATTCCGTGTATTAGTGATATCTTATGATGTTTCTTTTTCTGTGTGACTTATTTCAGTTAGAATCATCATACCTGAATCCACTCATTATGCTGCTACGGGCCTGATGACATAGATTTCATTGCTGAGTGATATTGCATTGTACGTAAGTACCACAACTTCTTTATCCATTTTTCACTTTCTGCGATATTGAACTTGTACCGTAAACGAGGTTCTTGTAAACAGAGCCGTCCCAAACTTTGGGGTGGCTGTGTCTTTTTGATTTTAATTTCCCTAAGCTATAGGACCATAAGTGGAAGTGCCCTAGGCTCTGTTGCTTTGTTTTTTAGATGTTTCAGGAAACACCATACACCTCTCCCGAGTGGCTGTTGGCAATTTACATCCCGCCCATCAGCATAACAAGGCTCCCAGTTCTCCATGGCCTGTCCTGCCTTTCTGGATTTTACACTTTTTTCAGATGGCCCTTTTGACCGGGGGGAAGTGAGACTTCATTGTAGTGCAGATTTCCTTTGCAAGCTTGCTTGGTTGGCCAAAAAGGGCGTATGCGTTTTTTCCTGAATATATTCAGGAAAAAACGCATACGCCCTTTTTGGCCAAGTGCATCATTGTGGACGTTCTGCCTCTTTTCCTATGCTTTAAATGCAATTCCAGTCTACCTCCTGAAATCGGTTTCCTGCAATTCTGCCCCGCTTTCAAGTCCTGTTGGCAGCCTTACTTCAGTATATTTTTGGACGATAGCTGTCATTTATAACTCTGCAGGTTTGTGAATTACAGTGCCCCTGAGCTCCTTTCTTCAACTCGCTTTCTTGTGAGCTGGCCGCAACACCGCAGGATTGCTTCAGGCCCTAATCTGGTTCCGGCACGGCACGCTGAGCCTTTGGTTAATTCCTCTTCCTGGTAGGAAATGAGAGTTAAATTTGCCCGTCCAGACACCTCCACCTAGTCTCTCATTGGTTCTCCCTATTCCTGTTCATCTTCCTCAGAAATTGCAAATGGGCCAAACAGGAGGTTAAAGGCACTGACTCTCCACGTCGGGAGAGTGTTAGTAAAGCGTGTGGAATGTTGCACCCGAGTACCAGGGGACGAGAACTGAGACATATTGGAACTTGTCTCCTGACCACACGGTTGATCATACTCTGGGTTCCATGTGCATGTTTTACCTGAAGGCAGAATCCCTTAAACCTGGAGAGTTGAGTCCCGTGGAATGGGTACCATGCAATATGACTTCAAAGGGTCTTCATTTGCTCACCGAACCTCTCCAATCCTATCACTGCTGCGTTTATGCCCCTGTACACACGCTTGATTTTCTTTCAGACACATAGCAATCCATAGGTTTTAAGATACTTACTAGTCAGGTACATTCTTAGGCGTTTAATATGGGGTGTTGAGTCCATTTCGTTGAGAAAGGAGTAGTTCTTGTCTATTCCATATTTGGCTTAAGGAACTTTATCTGTGCTCATTTCAATCTCTGGTTTGATGCAGCACCCCAACTCACCTTTCCCCTTAAGCAAGCATAAGTTGGTTTTCTAAATTTGAGACACTGTTCTGTTTTGTAATCCAGTTCCTGTGTAGCCAAGTTTACATTCCGTGTATTAGTGATATCTTATGATGTTTCTTTTTCTGTGTGACTTATTTCAGTTAGAATCATCATACCTGAATCCACTCATTATGCTGCTATGGGCCTGATGACATAGATTTCATTGCTGAGTGATATTGCATTGTACGTAAGTACCACAACTTCTTTATCTATTTTTCACTTTCTGCGATATTGAACTTGTACCGTAAACGAGGTTCTTGTAAACAGAGCCGTCCCAAACTTTGGGGTGGCTGTGTCTTTTTGATTTTAATTTCCCTAAGCTATAGGACCATAAGTGGAAGTGCCCTAGGCTCTGTTGCTTTGTATTTTAGATGTTTCAGGAAACACCATACACCTCTCCCGAGTGGCTCTTGGCAATTTACATCCCGCCCATCAGCATAACAAGGCTCCCAGTTCTCCATGGCCTGTCCTGCCTTTCTGGATTTTACACTTTTTTCAGATGGCCCTTTTGACCGGGGGGAAGTGAGACTTCATTGTAGTGCAGATTTCCTTTGCAAGCTTGCTTGGTTGGCCAAAAAGGGCGTATGCGTTTTTTCCTGAATATATTCAGGAAAAAACGCATACGCCCTTTTTGGCCAAGTGCATCATTGTGGACGTTCTGCCTCTTTTCCTATGCTTTAAATGCAATTCCAGTCTACCTCCTGAAATCGGTTTCCTGCAATTCTGCCCCGTTTTCAAGTCCTCTTGGCAGCCTTACTTCAGTATATTTTTGGACGATAGCTGTCATTTATAACTCTGCAGGTTTGTGAATTACAGTGCCCCTGAGCTCCTTTCTTCAACTCACTTTCTTGTGAGCTGGCCGCAACACCGCAGGATTGCTTCAGGCCCTAATCTGGTTCCGGCACGGCACGCTGAGCCTTTGGTTAATTCCTCTTCCTGGTGGGAAATAAGAGTTAAATTTGCCCGTCCAGACACCTCCAGCTAGTCTCTCATTGGTTCTCCCTATTCCTGTTCATCTTCCGCAGAAATTGCAAACTGGGCCAAACAGGAGGTTAAAGGCACTGACTCTCCAAGTCGGGAGAGTGTTAGTAAAGCGTCTGGAATGTTGCACCCGAGTACCAGGGGACGAGAACTGAGACATATTGGAACATGTCTCCCGATCACATGGGTGATCATACTCTGGGTTCCACGTGCATGTTTTACCTGAAGGCAGAATCCCTTAAACCTGGAGAGTTGAGACCCGTGGAATGGGTACCATGCAATATGACTTCAAAGGGTCTTCATTTGCTCACCGAACCTCTCCAATCCTATCACTCCTGCATTTATGCCCCTGTACACACGCTTGATTTTCTTTCAGAGACATAGCAATCCATAGGTTTTAAGATACTTACTAGTCAGGTACATTCTTAGGCGTTTAATATGGGGTGTTGAGTCCATTTCGTTGAGCAAGGAGTAGTTCTTGTCTATTCCATATTTGGCTTAAGGAACTTTATCTGTGCTCATTTCAATCTCTGGTTTGATGCAGCACCCCAACTCACCTTTCCCCTTAAGCAAGCATAAGTTGGTTTTCTAAATTTGAGACCCTGTTCTGTTTTGTAATCCAGTTCCTGTGTAGCCAAGTTTACATTCCGTGTATTAGTGATATCTTATGATGTTTCTTTTTCTGTGTGACTTATTTCAGTTAGAATCATCATACCTGAATCCACTCATTATGCTGCTACGGGCCTGATGACATAGATTTCATTGCTGAGTGATATTGCATTGTACGTAAGTACCACAACTTCTTTATCCATTTTTCACTTTCTGCGATATTGAACTTGTACCGTAAACGAGGTTCTTGTAAACAGAGCCGTCCCAAACTTTGGGGTGGCTGTGTCTTTTTGATTTTAATTTCCCTAAGCTATAGGACCATAAGTGGAAGTGCCCTAGGCTCTGTTGCTTTGTTTTTTAGATGTTTCAGGAAACACCATACACCTCTCCCGAGTGGCTCTTGGCAATTTACATCCCGCCCATCAGCATAACAAGGCTCCCAGTTCTCCATGGCCTGTCCTGCCTTTCTGGATTTTACACTTTTTTCAGATGGCCCTTTTGACCGGGGGGAAGTGAGACTTCATTGTAGTGCAGGTTTCCTTTGCAAGCTTGCTTGGTTGGCCAAAAAGGGCGTATGCGTTTTTTCCTGAATATATTCAGGAAAAAACGCATACGCCCTTTTTGGCCAAGTGCATCATTGTGGACGTTCTGCCTCTTTTCCTATGCTTTAAATGCAATTCCAGTCTACCTCCTGAAATCGGTTTCCTGCAATTCTGCCCCGCTTTCAAGTCCTCTTGGCAGCCTTACTTCAGTATATTTTTGGACGATAGCTGTCATTTATAACTCTGCAGGTTTGTGAATTACAGTGCCCCTGAGCTCCTTTCTTCAACTCGCTTTCTTGTGAGCTGGCCGCAACACCGCAGGATTGCTTCAGGCCCTAATCTGGTTCCGGCACGGCACGCTGAGCCTTTGGTTAATTCCTCTTCCTGGTGGGAAATGAGAGTTAAATTTGCCCGTCCAGACACCTCCACCTAGTCTCTCATTGGTTCTCCCTATTCCTGTTCATCTTCCGCAGAAATTGCAAACTGGGCCAAACAGGAGGTTAAAGGCACTGACTCTCCAAGTCGGGAGAGTGTTAGTAAAGCGTGTGGAATGTTGCACCCGAGTACCAGGGTACGAGAACTGAGACATATTGGAACACGTCTCCCGATCACACGGTTGATCATACTCTGGGTTCCATGTGCATGTTTTAGCTGAAGGAAGAATCCCTTAAACCTGGAGAGTTGAGACCCGTGGAATGGGTACCATGCAATATGACTTCAAAGGGTCTTCATTTGCTCACCGAACCTCTCCAATCCTATCACTGCTGCGTTTATGCCCCTGTACACACGCTTGATTTTCTTTCAGAGACATAGCAATCCATAGGTTTTAAGATACTTACTAGTCAGGTACATTCTTAGGCGTTTAATATGGGGTGTTGAGTCCATTTCGTTGAGCAAGGAGTAGTTCTTGTCTATTCTATATTTGGCTTAAGGAACTTTATCTGTGCTCATTTCAATCTCTGGTTTTATGCAGCACCCCAACTCACCTTTCCCCTTAAGCAAGCATAAGTTGGTTTTCTAAATTTGAGACCCTGTTCTGTTTTGTAATCCAGTTCCTGTGTAGCCAAGTTTACATTCCGTTTATTAGTGATATCTTATGATGTTTCTTTTTCTGTGTGACTTATTTCAGTTAGAATCATCATACCTGAATCCACTCATTATGCTGCTACGGGCCTGATGACATAGATTTCATTGCTGAGTGATATTGCATTGTACGTAAGTACCACAACTTCTTTATCCATTTTTCACTTTCTGCGATATTGAACTTGTACCGTAAACGAGGTTCTTGTAAACAGAGCCGTCCCAAACTTTGGGGTGGCTGTGTCTTTTTGATTTTAATTTCCCTAAGCTATAGGACCATAAGTGGAAGTGCCCTAGGCTCTGTTGCTTTGTTTTTTAGATGTTTCAGGAAACACCATACACCTCTCCCGAGTGGCTCTTGGCAATTTACATCCCGCCCATCAGCATAACAAGGCTCCCAGTTCTCCATGGCCTGTCCTGCCTTTCTGGATTTTACACTTTTTTCAGATGGCCCTTTTGACCGGGGGGAAGTGAGACTTCATTGTAGTGCAGATTTCCTTTGCAAGCTTGCTTGGTTGGCCAAAAAGTGCGTATGCGTTTTTTCCTGAATATATTCAGGAAAAAACGCATACGCCCATTTTGGCCAAGTGCATCATTGTGGACGTTCTGCCTCTTTTCCTATGCTTTAAATGCAATTCCAGTCTACCTCCTGAAATCGGTTTCCTGCAATTCTGCCCCGTTTTCAAGTCCTCTTGGCAGCCTTACTTCAGTATATTTTTGGACGATAGCTGTCATTTATAACTCTGCAGGTTTGTGAATTACAGTGCCCCTGAGCTCCTTTCTTCAACTCGCTTTCTTGTGAGCTGGCCGCAACACCGCAGGATTGCTTCAGGCCCTAATCTGGTTCCGGCACGGCACGCTGAGCCTTTGGTTAATTCCTCTTCCTGGTGGGAAATAAGAGTTAAATTTGCCCGTCCAGACACCTCCAGCTAGTCTCTCATTGGTTCTCCCTATTCCTGTTCATCTTCCGCAGATATTGCAAACTGGGCCAAACAGGAGGTTAAAGGCACTGACTCTCCAAGTCGGGAGAGTGTTAGTAAAGCGTCTGGAATGTTGCACCCGAGTACCAGGGGACGAGAACTGAGACATATTGGAACATGTCTCCCGACCACACGGTTGATCATACTCTGGGTTCCATGTGCATGTTTTACCTGAATGCAGAATCCCTTAAACCTGGAGAGTTGAGTCCCGTGGAATGGGTACCATGCAATATGACTTCAAAGGGTCTTCATTTGCTCACCGAACCTCTCCAATCCCCTCACTGCTGCGTTTATGTCCCTGTACACACGCTTGATTTTCTTTCAGACACATAGCAATCCATAGGTTTTAAGATACTTACTAGTCAGGTACATTCTTAGGCGTTTAATATGGGGTGTTGAGTCCATTTCGTTGAGCAAGGAGTAGTTCTTGTCTATTCCATATTTGGCTTAAGGAACTTTATCTGTGCTCATTTCAATCTCTGGTTTGATGCAGCACCCCAACTCACCTTTCCCCTTAAGCAAGCATAAGTTGGTTTTCTAAATTTGAGACCCTGTTCTGTTTTGTAATCCAGTTCCTGTGTAGCCAAGTTTACATTCCGTGTATTAGTGATATCTTATGATGTTTCTTTTTCTGTGTGACTTATTTCAGTTAGAATCATCATACCTGAATCCACTCATTATGCTGCTATGGGCCTGATGACATAGATTTCATTGCTGAGTGATATTGCATTGTACGTAAGTACCACAACTTCTTTATCTATTTTTCACTTTCTGCGATATTGAACTTGTACCGTAAACGAGGTTCTTGTAAACAGAGCCGTCCCAAACTTTGGGGTGGCTGTGTCTTTTTGATTTTAATTTCCCTAAGCTATAGGACCATAAGTGGAAGTGCCCTAGGCTCTGTTGCTTTGTTTTTTAGATGTTTCAGGAAACACCATACACCTCTCCCGAGTGGCTGTTGGCAATTTACATCCCGCCCATCAGCATAACAAGGCTCCCAGTTCTCCATGGCCTGTCCTGCCTTTCTGGATTTTACACTTTTTTCAGATGGCCCTTTTGACCGGGGGGAAGTGAGACTTCATTGTAGTGCAGATTTCCTTTGCAAGCTTGCTTGGTTGGCCAAAAAGTTCGTATGCGTTTTTTCCTGAATATATTCAGGAAAAAACGCATACGCCCTTTTTGGCCAAGTGCATCATTGTGGACGTTCTGCCTCTTTTCCTATGCTTTAAATGCAATTCCAGTCTACCTCCTGAAATCGGTTTCCTGCAATTCTGCCCCGTTTTCAAGTCCTCTTGGCAGCCTTACTTCAGTATATTTTTGGACGATAGCTGTCATTTATAACTCTGCAGGTTTGTGAATTACAGTGCCCCTGAGCTCCTTTCTTCAACTCGCTTTCTTGTGAGCTGGCCGCAACACCGCAGGATTGCTTCAGGCCCTAGTTTGGTTCCGGCACGGCATGCTGAGCCTTTGGTTAATTCCTCTTCCTGGTGGGAAATGAGAGTTAAATTTGCCCGTCCAGACACCTCCACCTAGTCTCTCATTGGTTCTCCCTATTCCTGTTCATTTTCCACAGAAATTGCAAACTGGGCCAAACAGGAGGTTAAAGGCACTGACTCTCCAAGTGGGGAGAGTGTTAGTAAAGCGTCTGGAATGTTGCACCCGAGTACCAGGGGACGAAAACTGAGACACATTTGAACACGTTTCCCGATCACATGGTGGATGATACTCTGGGTTCCACATGCATGTTTTAGCTGAAGGAAGAATCCCTTAAACATGGAGAGTTGAGACCCATGGAATGGGTACCATGCAATATGACTTCAAAGGGTCTGCATTTGCTCACCGAACCTCACCAATCCTATCACTGCTACGTTTATGCCTCTGTACACACGCTTGATTCTCTTTCGGAGACATATAAATCCATAGGTTTTAAGATTCTTACTAGTCAGGTATATTCTTAGGCGTTTAATATGGGGTGTTGAGTCCACTTCGTTGAGCAAGGAGTAGCTCTTGTCTATTACATATTTGGCTTATGGAACGGTATCTGTGCTAATTTCAATCTCTGGTTTTATGCAGCACCCCAACTCACCTTTCCCCTTAAGCAAGCATAAGTTGGTTTTCTACATTTGACACCCTGTTCTGTTTTGTAATTCAGTTCCTGTGTAGCCAAGTTTACATTCCGTGTGTTAGTGATATCTTATGATGTTTCTTTTTCTGTGTGAGTTATTTCACTTAGAATCATCGTACCTGAATCCACTCATTATGCTGCTACGGGCCTGATGACATAGATTTCATTGCTGAGTGATATTGCATTGTACGTAAGTACCACAACTTCTTTATCCATTTTTCGCTTTCTGTGATATTGAACTTGTACCGTAAACGAGGTTCTTGTAAACAGAGCCGTCCCAAACTTTGGGGTGGCTGTGTCTTTTTGATTTTAATTTCCCTAAGCTATAGGACCATAAGTGGAAGTGCCCTAGGCACTGTTGCTTTGTTTTTTGGATGTTTCAGGAAACACCATACACTTCTCCAGAGTGGCTGCTGGCAATTTACATCCCACCCATCAGCATAAGAAGGCTCGTAGTTCTCCTTGGCCTGTCCTGCCTTTCTGGATTTTACACTTTTTTCGGATGGCCCTTTTGACCGGGGGGCAGTGAGACTTCATTGTAGTGCAGATTTCCTTTGCAAGCTTGCTTGGTTGGCCAAAAAGTTCGTATGCGTTTTTTCCTGAATATATTCAGGAAAAAACGCATACGCACTTTTTGGCCAAGTGCATCATTGTGGACGTTCTGCCTCTTTTCCTATGCTTTACGTGCAATTCCAGTCTACCTGCTGAAATCGGTTTCCTGCAATTCTGCCCGCTTTCAACTCCTCTTGGCAGCCTTACTTCAATATATTTTTGGAAGATAGCTGTCATTTATAACTCTGCAGGTTTGTGAATTACAGTGTCCCTGAGCTCCTTTCTTCAACTCGCTTTCTTGTGAGCTGGCCGCAACACCGCAGGATTGCTTCAGGCCCTAGTTTGGTTCCGGCACGGCATGCTGATCCTTTGGTTAATTCCTCTTCCTGGTGGGAAATGAGAGTTAAATTTGCCCGTCCAGACACCTCCACCTAGTCTCTCATTGGTTCTCCCTATTCCTGTTCATTTTCCACAGAAATTGCAAACTGGGCCAAACAGGAGGTTAAAGGCACTGACTCTCCAAGTGGGGAGAGTGTTAGTAAAGCGTCTGGAATGTTGCACCCGAGTACCAGGGGACGAAAACTGAGACACATTTGAACACGTTTTCCGATCACATGGTGGATGATACTCTGGGTTCCACATGCATGTTTTAGCTGAAGGAAGAATCCCTTAAACATGGAGAGTTGAGACCCATGGAATGGGTACCATGCAATATGACTTCAAAGGGTCTGCATTTGCTCACCGAACCTCACCAATCCTATCACTGCTACGTTTATGCCTCTGTACACACGCTTGATTCTCTTTCGGAGACATATAAATCCATAGGTTTTAAGATTCTTACTAGTCAGGTATATTCTTAGGCGTTTAATATGGGGTGTTGAGTCCACTTCGTTGAGCAAGGAGTAGCTCTTGTCTATTACATATTTGGCTTATGGAACGGTATCTGTGCTAATTTCAATCTCTGGTTTTATGCAGCACCCCAACTCACCTTTCCCCTTAAGCAAGCATAAGTTGGTTTTCTACATTTGACACCCTGTTCTGTTTTGTAATTCAGTTCCTGTGTAGCCAAGTTTACATTCCGTGTGTTAGTGATATCTTATGATGTTTCTTTTTCTGTGTGACTTATTTCACTTAGAATCATCGTACCTGAATCCACTCATTATGCTGCTACGGGCCTGATGACATAGATTTCATTGCTGAGTGATATTGCATTGTACGTAAGTACCACAACTTCTTTATCCATTTTTCGCTTTCTGTGATATTGAACTTGTACCGTAAACGAGGTTCTTGTAAACAGAGCCGTCCCAAACTTTGGGGTGGCTGTGTCTTTTTGATTTTAATTTCCCTAAGCTATAGGACCATAAGTGGAAGTGCCCTAGGCACTGTTGCTTTGTTTTTTGGATGTTTCAGGAAACACCATACACTTCTCCAGAGTGGCTGCTGGCAATTTACATCCCACCCATCAGCATAAGAAGGCTCCTAGTTCTCCTTGGCCTGTCCTGCCTTTCTGGATTGTACACTTTTTTCGGATGGCCCTTTTGACCGGGGGGCAGTGAGACTTCATTGTAGTGCAGATTTCCTTTGCAAGCTTGCTTGGTTGGCCAAAAAGGTCGTATGCGTTTTTTCCTGAATATATTCAGGAAAAAACGCATACGCACTTTTTGGCCAAGTGCATCATTGTGGACGTTCTGCCTCTTTTCCTATGCTTTACGTGCAATTCCAGTCTACCTCCTGAAATCGGTTTCCTGCAATTCTGCCCGCTTTCAACTCCTCTTGGCAGCCTTACTTCAATATATTTTTGGAAGATAGCTGTCATTTATAACTCTGCAGGTTTGTGAATTACAGTGCCCCTGAGCTCCTTTCTTCAACTCGCTTTCTTGAGAGCTGGCCGCAACACCGCAGGATTGCTTCAGGCCCTAGTTTGGTTCTGGCACGGCATGCTGAGCCTTTAGTTAATTCCTCTTCCTGGTGGGAAATGAGAGTTAAATTTGCCCGTCCGGACACCTCCACCTAATCTCTCATTGGTTCTCCCTATTCCTGTTCATCTTCCGCAGAAATTGCTAACTGGGCCAAACAGGAAGTTAAAGGCACTGACTCTCGAAGTGGGGAGAGTGTTAGTAAAGCGTCTGGAATGTTGCACCCGAGTACCAGGGGACGAAAACTGAGACACATTTGAACACGTTTTCCGATCACACGGTGGATCATACTCTGGGTTCCACATGCATGTTTTAGCTGAAGGAAGAATCCCTTAAACATGGAGAGGTGAGACCCATGGAATGGGTACCATGCAATATGACTTCAAAGGGTCTGCATTTGCTCACCGAACCTCACCAATCCTATCACTGCTACGTTTATGCCTCTGTACACACGCTTGATTCTCTTTCGGAGACATATAAATCCATAGGTTTTAAGATTCTTACTAGTCAGGTATATTCTTAGGCGTTTAATATGGGGTGTTGAGTCCACTTCGTTGAGCAAGGAGTAGCTCTTGTCTATTACATATTTGGCTTATGGAACGGTATCTGTGCTAATTTCAATCTCTGGTTTTATGCAGCACCCCAACTCACCTTTCCCCTTAAGCAAGCATAAGTTGGTTTTCTACATTTGACACCCTGTTCTGTTTTGTAATTCAGTTCCTGTGTAGCCAAGTTTACATTCCGTGTGTTAGTGATATCTTATGATGTTTCTTTTTCTGTGTGACTTATTTCACTTAGAATCATCGTACCTGAATCCACTCATTATGCTGCTACGGGCCTGATGACATAGATTTCATTGCTGAGTGATATTGCATTGTACGTAAGTACCACAACTTCTTTATCCATTTTTCGCTTTCTGTGATATTGAACTTGTACCGTAAACGAGGTTCTTGTAAACAGAGCCGTCCCAAACTTTGGGGTGGCTGTGTCTTTTTGATTTTAATTTCCCTAAGCTATAGGACCATAAGTGGAAGTGCCCTAGGCACTGTTGCTTTGTTTTTTGGATGTTTCAGGAAACACCATACACTTCTCCAGAGTGGCTGCTGGCAATTTACATCCCACCCATCAGCATAAGAAGGCTCGTAGTTCTCCTTGGCCTGTCCTGCCTTTCTGGATTTTACACTTTTTTCGGATGGCCCTTTTGACCGGGGGGCAGTGAGACTTCATTGTAGTGCAGATTTCCTTTGCAAGCTTGCTTGGTTGGCCAAAAAAGTCGTATGCGTTTTTTCCTGAATATATTCAGGAAAAAACGCATACGCACTTTTTGGCCAAGTGCATCATTGTGGACGTTCTGCCTCTTTTCCTATGCTTTACGTGCAATTCCAGTCTACCTCCTGAAATCGGTTTCCTGCAATTCTGCCCGCTTTCAACTCCTCTTGGCAGCCTTACTTCAATATATTTTTGGAAGATAGCTGTCATTTATAACTCTGCAGGTTTGTGAATTACAGTGCCCCTGAGCTCCTTTCTTCAACTCGCTTTCTTGAGAGCTGGCCGCAACACCGCAGGATTGCTTCAGGCCCTAGTTTGGTTCTGGCACGGCATGCTGAGCCTTTAGTTAATTCCTCTTCCTGGTGGGAAATGAGAGTTAAATTTGCCCGTCCGGACACCTCCACCTAATCTCTCATTGGTTCTCCCTATTCCTGTTCATCTTCCGCAGAAATTGCTAACTGGGCCAAACAGGAAGTTAAAGGCACAGACTCTCGAAGTGGGGAGAGTGTTAGTAAAGCGTCTGGAATGTTGCACCCGAGTACCAGGGGACGAAAACTGAGACACGTTTGATCACGTTTTCCTATCACATGGTGGATCATACTCTCGGTTCCACATGCATGTTTTAGCTGAAGGAAGAATCCCTTAAACATGGAGAGTTGAGACCCATGGAATGGGTACCATGCAATATGACTTCAAAGGGTCTGCATTTGCTCACCGAACCTCACAAATCCTATCACTGCTGCGTTTATGCCGCTGTACACACGCTTCATTCTCTTTTGGAGACATATAAATCCATAGGTTTTAAGATTCTTACTAGTCAGGTAGATTCTTACTAGTCAGGTATATTCTTAGGCGTTTAATATGGGGTGTTGAGTCCACTTCGTTGAGCAAGGAGTAGCTCTTGTCTATTACATATTTGGCTTATGGAACGGTATCTGTGCTAATTTCAATCTCTGGTTTTATGCAGCACCCCAACTCACCTTTCCCCTTAAGCAAGCATAAGTTGGTTTTCTACATTTGACACCCTGTTCTGTTTTGTAATTCAGTTCCTGTGTAGCCAAGTTTACATTCCGTGTGTTAGTGATATCTTATGATGTTTCTTTTTCTGTGTGACTTATTTCACTTAGAATCATCGTACCTGAATCCACTCATTATGCTGCTACGGGCCTGATGACATAGATTTCATTGCTGAGTGATATTGCATTGTACGTAAGTACCACAACTTCTTTATCCATTTTTCGCTTTCTGTGATATTGAACTTGTACCGTAAACGAGGTTCTTGTAAACAGAGCCGTCCCAAACTTTGGGGTGGCTGTGTCTTTTTGATTTTAATTTCCCTAAGCTATAGGACCATAAGTGGAAGTGCCCTAGGCACTGTTGCTTTGTTTTTTGGATGTTTCAGGAAACACCATACACTTCTCCAGAGTGGCTGCTGGCAATTTACATCCCACCCATCAGCATAAGAAGGCTCCTAGTTCTCCTTGGCCTGTCCTGCCTTTCTGGATTGTACACTTTTTTCGGATGGCCCTTTTGACCGGGGGGCAGTGAGACTTCATTGTAGTGCAGATTTCCTTTGCAAGCTTGCTTGGTTGGCCAAAAAGGTCGTATGCGTTTTTTCCTGAATATATTCAGGAAAAAACGCATACGCACTTTTTGGCCAAGTGCATCATTGTGGACGTTCTGCCTCTTTTCCTATGCTTTACGTGCAATTCCAGTCTACCTCCTGAAATCGGTTTCCTGCAATTCTGCCCGCTTTCAACTCCTCTTGGCAGCCTTACTTCAATATATTTTTGGAAGATAGCTGTCATTTATAACTCTGCAGGTTTGTGAATTACAGTGTCCCTGAGCTCCTTTCTTCAACTCGCTTTCTTGTGAGCTGGCCGCAACACCGCAGGATTGCTTCAGGCCCTAGTTTGGTTCCGGCACGGCATGCTGAGCCTTTGGTTAATTCCTCTTCCTGGTGGGAAATGAGAGTTAAATTTGCCCGTCCAGACACCTCCACCTAGTCTCTCATTGGTTCTCCCTATTCCTGTTCATTTTCCACAGAAATTGCAAACTGGGCCAAACAGGAGGTTAAAGGCACTGACTCTCCAAGTGGGGAGGGTGTTAGTAAAGCGTCTGGAATGTTGCACCCGAGTACCAGGGAACGAAAACTGAGACACATTTGAACACGTTTTCCGATCACATGGTGGATGATACTCTGGGTTCCACATGCATGTTTTAGCTGAAGGAAGAATCCCTTAAACATGGAGAGTTGAGACCCATGGAATGGGTACCATGCAATATGACTTCAAAGGGTCTGCATTTGCTCACCGAACCTCACCAATCCTATCACTGCTACGTTTATGCCTCTGTACACACGCTTGATTCTCTTTCGGAGACATATAAATCCATAGGTTTTAAGATTCTTACTAGTCAGGTATATTCTTAGGCGTTTAATATGGGGTGTTGAGTCCACTTCGTTGAGCAAGGAGTAGCTCTTGTCTATTACATATTTGGCTTATGGAACGGTATCTGTGCTAATTTCAATCTCTGGTTTTATGCAGCACCCCAACTCACCTTTCCCCTTAAGCAAGCATAAGTTGGTTTTCTACATTTGACACCCTGTTCTGTTTTGTAATTCAGTTCCTGTGTAGCCAAGTTTACATTCCGTGTGTTAGTGATATCTTATGATGTTTCTTTTTCTGTGTGACTTATTTCACTTAGAATCATCGTACCTGAATCCACTCATTATGCTGCTACGGGCCTGATGACATAGATTTCATTGCTGAGTGATATTGCATTGTACATAAGTACCACAACTTCTTTATCCATTTTTCGCTTTCTGTGATATTGAACTTGTACCGTAAACGAGGTTCTTGTAAACAGAGCCGTCCCAAACTTTGGGGTGGCTGTGTCTTTTTGATTTTAATTTCCCTAAGCTATAGGACCATAAGTGGAAGTGCCCTAGGCACTGTTGCTTTGTTTTTTGGATGTTTCAGGAAACACCATACACTTCTCCAGAGTGGCTGCTGTCAATTTACATCCCACCCATCAGCATAAGAAGGCTCCTAGTTCTCCTTGGCCTGTCCTGCCTTTCTGGATTTTACACTTTTTTCGGATGGCCCTTTTGACCGGGGGGCAGTGAGACTTCATTGTAGTGCAGATTTCCTTTGCAAGCTTGCTTGGTTGGCCAAAAAGGGCGTATGCGTTTTTTCCTGAATATATTCAGGAAAAAACGCATACGCACTTTTTGGCCAAGTGCATCATTGTGGACGTTCTGCCTCTTTTCCTATGCTTTACGTGCAATTCCAGTCTACCTCCTGAAATCGGTTTCCTGCAATTCTGCCCGCTTTCAACTCCTCTTGGCAGCCTTACTTCAATATATTTTTGGAAGATAGCTGTCATTTATAACTCTGCAGGTTTGTGAATTACAGTGCCCCTGAGCTCCTTTCTTCAACTCGCTTTCTTGAGAGCTGGCCGCAACACCGCAGGATTGCTTCAGGCCCTAGTTTGGTTCTGGCACGGCATGCTGAGCCTTTAGTTAATTCCTCTTCCTGGTGGGAAATGAGAGTTAAATTTGCCCGTCCGGACACCTCCACCTAATCTCTCATTGGTTCTCCCTATTCCTGTTCATCTTCCGCAGAAATTGCTAACTGGGCCAAACAGGAAGTTAAAGGCACTGACTCTCGAAGTGGGGAGAGTGTTAGTAAAGCGTCTGGAATGTTGCACCCGAGTACCAGGGGACGAAAACTGAGACACATTTGAACACGTTTTCCGATCACACGGTGGATCATACTCTGGGTTCCACATGCATGTTTTAGCTGAAGGAAGAATCCCTTAAACATGGAGAGGTGAGACCCATGGAATGGGTACCATGCAATATGACTTCAAAGGGTCTGCATTTGCTCACCGAACCTCACCAATCCTATCACTGCTACGTTTATGCCTCTGTACACACGCTTGATTCTCTTTCGGTGACATATAAATCCATAGGTTTTAAGATTCTTACTAGTCAGGTATATTCTTAGGCGTTTAATATGGGGTGTTGAGTCCACTTCGTTGAGCAAGGAGTAGCTCTTGTCTATTACATATTTGGCTTATGGAACGGTATCTGTGCTAATTTCAATCTCTGGTTTTATGCAGCACCCCAACTCACCTTTCCCCTTAAGCAAACATAAGTTGGTTTTCTACATTTGACACCCTGTTCTGTTTTGTAATTCAGTTCCTGTGTAGCCAAGTTTACATTCCGTGTGTTAGTGATATCTTATGATGTTTCTTTTTCTGTGTGACTTATTTCACTTAGAATCATCGTACCTGAATCCACTCATTATGCTGCTACGGGCCTGATGACATAGATTTCATTGCTGAGTGATATTGCATTGTACGTAAGTACCACAACTTCTTTATCCATTTTTCGCTTTCTGTGATATTGAACTTGTACCGTAAACGAGGTTCTTGTAAACAGAGCCGTCCCAAACTTTGGGGTGGCTGTGTCTTTTTGATTTTAATTTCCCTAAGCTATAGGACCATAAGTGGAAGTGCCCTAGGCACTGTTGCTTTGTTTTTTGGATGTTTCAGGAAACACCATACACTTCTCCAGAGTGGCTGCTGGCAATTTACATCCCACCCATCAGCATAAGAAGGCTCGTAGTTCTCCTTGGCCTGTCCTGCCTTTCTGGATTTTACACTTTTTTCGGATGGCCCTTTTGACCGGGGGGCAGTGAGACTTCATTGTAGTGCAGATTTCCTTTGCAAGCTTGCTTGGTTGGCCAAAAAAGTCGTATGCGTTTTTTCCTGAATATATTCAGGAAAAAACGCATACGCACTTTTTGGCCAAGTGCATCATTGTGGACGTTCTGCCTCTTTTCCTATGCTTTACGTGCAATTCCAGTCTACCTCCTGAAATCGGTTTCCTTTAATTCTGCCCGCTTTCAACTCCTCTTGGCAGCCTTACTTCAATATATTTTTGGAAGATAGCTGTCATTTATAACTCTGCAGGTTTGTGAATTACAGTGCCCCTGAGCTCCTTTCTTCAACTCGCTTTCTTGAGAGCTGGCCGCAACACCGCAGGATTGCTTCAGGCCCTAGTTTGGTTCTGGCACGGCATGCTGAGCCTTTAGTTAATTCCTCTTCCTGGTGGGAAATGAGAGTTAAATTTGCCCGTCCGGACACCTCCACCTAATCTCTCATTGGTTCTCCCTATTCCTGTTCATCTTCCGCAGAAATTGCTAACTGGGCCAAACAGGAAGTTAAAGGCACAGACTCTCGAAGTGGGGAGAGTGTTAGTAAAGCGTCTGGAATGTTGCACCCGAGTACCAGGGGACGAAAACTGAGACACGTTTGATCACGTTTTCCTATCACATGGTGGATCATACTCTCGGTTCCACATGCATGTTTTAGCTGAAGGAAGAATCCCTTAAACATGGAGAGTTGAGACCCATGGAATGGGTACCATGCAATATGACTTCAAAGGGTCTGCATTTGCTCACCGAACCTCACAAATCCTATCACTGCTGCGTTTATGCCGCTGTACACACGCTTCATTCTCTTTTGGAGACATATAAATCCATAGGTTTTAAGATTCTTACTAGTCAGGTAGATTCTTACTAGTCAGGTATATTCTTAGGCGTTTAATATGGGGTGTTGAGTCCACTTCGTTGAGCAAGGAGTAGCTCTTGTCTATTACATATTTGGCTTATGGAATGGTATCTGTGCTAATTTCAATCTCTGGTTTTATGCAGCACCCCAACTCACCCGTCCCCTTAAGCAAGCATAAGTTGGTTTTCTACATTTGACACCCTGTTCTGTTTTGTAATTCAGTTCTTGTGTAGCCAAGATTACATTCCGTGTATTAGTGATATCTTATGATGTTTCTTTTTCTGTGTGACTAATTTCACTTAGAATCATCGTACCTGAATCCACTCATTATGCTGCTATGGGCCTGATGACATAGATTTCATTGCTGAGTGATATTGCATTGTACGTAAGTACCACAACTTCTTTATCCATTTTTCGCTTTCTGTGATATTGAACTTGTACCGTAAACGAGGTTCTTGTAAACAGAGCCGTCCCAAACTTTGGGGTGGCTGTGTCTTTTTGATTTTAATTTCCCTAAGCTATAGGACCATAAGTGGAAGTGCCCTAGGCTCTGTTGCTTTGTTTTTTGGATGTTTCAGGAAACACCATACACTTCTCCAGAGTGGCTGCTGGCAATTTACATCCCGCCCATCAGCATAACTAGGCTCCCAGTTCTCCATGGCCTGTCCTGCCTTTCTGGATTTTACACTTTTTTCAGATGGCCCTTTTGACCGGGGGGCAGTGAGACTTCATTGTAGTGCAGATTTCCTTTGCAAGCTTGCTTGGTTGGCCAAAAAGGTCGTATGCGTTTTTTCCTGAATATATTCAGGAAAAAACGCATACGCACTTTTTGGCCAAGTGCATCATTGTGGACGTTCTGCCTCTTTTCCTATGCTTTACGTGCAATTCCAGTCTACCTCCTGAAATCGGTTTCCTGCAATTCTGCCCGCTTTCAACTCCTCTTGGCAGCCTTACTTCAATATATTTTTGGAAGATAGCTGTCATTTATAACTCTGCAGGTTTGTGAATTACAGTGCCCCTGAGCTCCTTTCTTCAACTCGCTTTCTTGAGAGCTGGCCGCAACACCGCAGGATTGCTTCAGGCCCTAGTTTGGTTCTGGCACGGCATGCTGAGCCTTTAGTTAATTCCTCTTCCTGGTGGGAAATGAGAGTTAAATTTGCCCGTCCGGACACCTCCACCTAATCTCTCATTGGTTCTCCCTATTCCTGTTCATCTTCCGCAGAAATTGCTAACTGGGCCAAACAGGAAGTTAAAGGCACTGACTCTCGAAGTGGGGAGAGTGTTAGTAAAGCGTCTGGAATGTTGCACCCGAGTACCAGGGGACGAAAACTGAGACACATTTGAACACGTTTTCCGATCACACGGTGGATCATACTCTGGGTTCCACATGCATGTTTTAGCTGAAGGAAGAATCCCTTAAACATGGAGAGTTGAGACCCATGGAATGGGTACCATGCAATATGACTTCAAAGGGTCTGCATTTGCTCACCGAACCTCACCAATCCTATCACTGCTACGTTTATGCCTCTGTACACACGCTTGATTCTCTTTCGGAGACATATAAATCCATAGGTTTTAAGATTCTTACTAGTCAGGTATATTCTTAGGCGTTTAATATGGGGTGTTGAGTCCACTTCGTTGAGCAAGGAGTAGCTCTTGTCTATTACATATTTGGCTTATGGAACGGTATCTGTGCTAATTTCAATCTCTGGTTTTATGCAGCACCCCAACTCACCTTTCCCCTTAAGCAAGCATAAGTTGGTTTTCTACATTTGACACCCTGTTCTGTTTTGTAATTCAGTTCCTGTGTAGCCAAGTTTACATTCCGTGTGTTAGTGATATCTTATGATGTTTCTTTTTCTGTGTGACTTATTTCACTTAGAATCATCGTACCTGAATCCACTCATTATGCTGCTACGGGCCTGATGACATAGATTTCATTGCTGAGTGATATTGCATTGTACGTAAGTACCACAACTTCTTTATCCATTTTTCGCTTTCTGTGATATTGAACTTGTACCGTAAACGAGGTTCTTGTAAACAGAGCCGTCCCAAACTTTGGGGTGGCTGTGTCTTTTTGATTTTAATTTCCCTAAGCTATAGGACCATAAGTGGAAGTGCCCTAGGCACTGTTGCTTTGTTTTTTGGATGTTTCAGGAAACACCATACACTTCTCCAGAGTGGCTGCTGGCAATTTACATCCCACCCATCAGCATAAGAAGGCTCGTAGTTCTCCTTGGCCTGTCCTGCCTGTCTGGATTTTACACTTTTTTCGGATGGCCCTTTTGACCGGGGGGCAGTGAGACTTCATTGTAGTGCAGATTTCCTTTGCAAGCTTGCTTGGTTGGCCAAAAAAGTCGTATGCGTTTTTTCCTGAATATATTCAGGAAAAAACGCATATGCACTTTTTGGCCAAGTGCATCATTGTGGACGTTCTGCCTCTTTTCCTATGCTTTACGTGCAATTCCAGTCTACCTCCTGAAATCGGTTTCCTGCAATTCTGCCCGCTTTCAACTCCTCTTGGCAGCCTTACTTCAATATATTTTTGGAAGATAGCTGTCATTTATAACTCTGCAGGTTTGTGAATTACAGTGCCCCTGAGCTCCTTTCTTCAACTCGCTTTCTTGAGAGCTGGCCGCAACACCGCAGGATTGCTTCAGGCCCTAGTTTGGTTCTGGCACGGCATGCTGAGCCTTTAGTTAATTCCTCTTCCTGGTGGGAAATGAGAGTTAAATTTGCCCGTCCGGACACCTCCACCTAATCTCTCATTGGTTCTCCCTATTCCTGTTCATCTTCCGCAGAAATTGCTAACTGGGCCAAACAGGAAGTTAAAGGCACAGACTCTCGAAGTGGGGAGAGTGTTAGTAAAGCGTCTGGAATGTTGCACCCGAGTACCAGGGGACGAAAACTGAGACACGTTTGATCACGTTTTCCTATCACATGGTGGATCATACTCTCGGTTCCACATGCATGTTTTAGCTGAAGGAAGAATCCCTTAAACATGGAGAGTTGAGACCCATGGAATGGGTACCATGCAATATGACTTCAAAGGGTCTGCATTTGCTCACCGAACCTCACAAATCCTATCACTGCTGCATTTATGCCGCTGTACACACGCTTCATTCTCTTTTGGAGACATATAAATCCATAGGTTTTAAGATTCTTACTAGTCAGGTAGATTCTTACTAGTCAGGTATATTCTTAGGCGTTTAATATGGGGTGTTGAGTCCACTTCGTTGAGCAAGGAGTAGCTCTTGTCTATTACATATTTGGCTTATGGAATGGTATCTGTGCTAATTTCAATCTCTGGTTTTATGCAGCACCCCAACTCACCCGTCCCCTTAAGCAAGCATAAGTTGGTTTTCTACATTTGACACCCTGTTCTGTTTTGTAATTCAGTTCTTGTGTAGCCAAGATTACATTCCGTGTATTAGTGATATCTTATGATGTTTCTTTTTCTGTGTGACTAATTTCACTTAGAATCATCGTACCTGAATCCACTCATTATGCTGCTATGGGCCTGATGACATAGATTTCATTGCTGAGTGATATTGCATTGTACGTAAGTACCACAACTTCTTTATCCATTTTTCGCTTTCTGTGATATTGAACTTGTACCGTAAACGAGGTTCTTGTAAACAGAGCCGTCCCAAACTTTGGGGTGGCTGTGTCTTTTTGATTTTAATTTCCCTAAGCTATAGGACCATAAGTGGAAGTGCCCTAGGCTCTGTTGCTTTGTTTTTTGGATGTTTCAGGAAACACCATACACTTCTCCAGAGTGGCTGCTGGCAATTTACATCCCGCCCATCAGCATAACTAGGCTCCCAGTTCTCCATGGCCTGTCCTGCCTTTCTGGATTTTACACTTTTTTCAGATGGCCCTTTTGACCGGGGGGCAGTGAGACTTCATTGTAGTGCAGATTTCCTTTGCAAGCTTGCTTGGTTGGCCAAAAAGGTCGTATGCGTTTTTTCCTGAATATATTCAGGAAAAAACGCATACGCACTTTTTGGCCAAGTGCATCATTGTGGACGTTCTGCCTCTTTTCCTATGCTTTACGTGCAATTCCAGTCTACCTCCTGAAATCGGTTTCCTGCAATTCTGCCCGCTTTCAACTCCTTTTGGCAGCCTTACTTCAATATATTTTTGGAAGATAGCTGTCATTTATAACTCTGCAGGTTTGTGAATTACAGTGCCCCTGAGCTCCTTTCTTCAACTCACTTTCTTGAGAGCTGGCCGCAACACCGCAGGATTGCTTCAGGCCCTAGTTTGGTTCTGGCACGGCATGCTGAGCCTTTAGTTAATTCCTCTTCCTGGTGGGAAATGAGAGTTAAATTTGCCCGTCCGGACACCTCCACCTAATCTCTCATTGGTTCTCCCTATTCCTGTTCATCTTCCGCAGAAATTGCTAACTGGGCCAAACAGGAAGTTAAAGGCACTGACTCTCGAAGTGGGGAGAGTGTTAGTAAAGCGTCTGGAATGTTGCACCCGAGTACCAGGGGACGAAAACTGAGACACATTTGAACACGTTTTCCGATCACACGGTGGATCATACTCTGGGTTCCACATGCATGTTTTAGCTGAAGGAAGAATCCCTTAAACCTGGAGAGTTGAGACCCATGGAATGGGTACCATGCAATATGACTTCAAAGGGTCTGCATTTGCTCACAGAACCTCACCAATCCTATCACTGCTGCGTTTATGCCGCTGTACACACGCTTGATTCTCTTTCGGAGACATATAAATCCATAGGTTTTAAGATTCTTACTAGTCAGGTAGATTCTTACTAGTCAGGTATATTCTTAGGCGTTTAATATGGGGTGTTGAGTCCACTTCGTTGAGCAAGGAGTAGCTCTTGTCTATTACATATTTGGCTTATGGAACGGTATCTGTGCTCATTTCAATCTCTGGTTTTATGCAGCACCCCAACTCACCCGTCCCCTTAAGCAAGCATAAGTTGGTTTTCTACATTTGACACCCTGTTCTGTTTTGTAATTCAGTTCTTGTGTAGCCAAGTTTACATTCCGTGTAGTAGTGATATCTTATGATGTTCCTTTTTCCGTGTGACTTATTTCACTTAGAATCATCGTACCTGAATCCACTCATTATGATGCTACGGGCCTGATGACATAGATTTCATTGCTGAGTGATATTGCATTGTACGTAAGTACCACAACTTCTTTATCCATTTTTCGCTTTCTGTGATATTGAACTTGTACCGTAAACGAGGTTCTTGTAAACAGAGCCGTCCCAAACTTTGGGGTGGCTGTGTCTTTTTGATTTTAATTTCCCTAAGCTATAGGACCATAAGTGGAAGTGCCCTAGGCTCTGTTGCTTTGTTTTTTGGATGTTTCAGGAAACACCATACACTTCTCCAGAGTGGCTGCTGGCAATTTACATCCCGCCCATCAGCATAACAAGGCTCCCAGTTCTCCATGGCCTGTCCTGCCTTTCTGGATTTTACACTTTTTTCAGATGGCCCTTTTGACCGGGGGGCAGTGAGACTTCATTGTAGTGCAGATTTCCTTTGCAAGCTTGCTTGGTTGGCCAAAAAGGGCGTATGCGTTTTTTCCTGAATATATTCAGGAAAAAACGCATACGCCCTTTTTGGCCAAGTGCATCATTGTGGACGTTCTGCCTCTTTTCCTATGCTTTACATGCAATTCCAGTCTACCTCCTGAAATCGGTTTCCTGCAATTCTGCCCCGCTTTCAACTCCTCTTGGCAGCCTTACTTCAATATATTTTTGGAAGATAGCTGTCATTTATAACTCTGCAGGTTTGTGAATTACAGTGCCCCTGAGCTCCTTTCTTCAACTCGCTTTCTTGTGAGCTGGCCACAACACCGCAGGATTGCTTCAGGCCCTAGTTTGGTTCCGGCACGGCATGCTGAGCCTTTAGTTAATTCCTCTTCCTGGTGGGAAATGAGAGTTAAATTTGCCCGTCCGGACACCTCCACCTAATCTCTCATTGGTTCTCCCTATTCCTGTTCATCTTCCGCAGAAATTGCTAACTGGGCCAAACAGGAAGTTAAAGGCACTGACTCTCGAAGTGGGGAGAGTGTTAGTAAATCGTCTGGAATGTTGCACCCGAGTACCAGGGGATGAAAACTGAGACACATTTGAACACGTTTTCCAATCACACGGTGGATCATACTCTGGGTTCCACATGCATGTTTTAGCTGAAGGAAGAATCCCTTAAACCTGGAGAGTTGAGACCCATGGAATGGGTACCATGCAATATGACTTCAAAGGGTCTGCATTTGCTCACCGAACCTCACCAATCCTATCACTGCTGCGTTTATGCTGCTGTACACACGCTTGATTCTCTTTCGGAGACATATAAATCCATAGGTTTTAAGATTCTTACTAGTCAGGTAGATTCTTACTAGTCAGGTATATTTTTAGGCGTTTAATATGGGGTGTTGAATCCAATTCGTTGAGCAAGGAGTAGCTCTTGTCTATTACATATTTGGCTTATGGAACGGTATCTGTGCTCATTTCAATCTCTGGTTTTATGCAGCACCCCAACTCACCCGTCCCCTTAAGCAAGCATAAGTTGGTTTTCTACATTTGACACCCTGTTCTGTTTTGTAATTCAGTTCCTGTGTAGCCAAGTTTACATTCCATGTATTAGTGATATCTTATGATGTTTCTTTTTCTGTGTGACTAATTTCACTTAGAATCATCGTACCTGAATCCACTCATTATGCTGTTATGGGACTGATGACATAGATTTCATTGCTGAGTGATATCGCATTGTACGTAAGTACCACAATTTCTTTATCCATTTTTCGCTTTCTGTGATAGTGAACTTGTACCGTAAACGAGGTTCTTGTAAACAGAGCCGTCCCAAACTTTGGGGTGGCTGTGTCTTTTTGATTTTAATTTCCCTAAGCTATAGGACCATAAGTGGAAGTGCCCTAGGCTCTGTTGCTTTGTTTTTTGGATGTTTCAGGAAACACCATACACTTCTCCAGAGTGGCTGCTGGCAATTTACATCCTGCCCATCAGCATAACTAGGCTCCCAGTTCTCCATGGCCTGTCCTGCCTTTCTGGATTTTACACTTTTTTCAGATGGCCCTTTTGACCGGGGGGCAGTGAGACTTCATTGTAGTGCAGATTTCCTTTGCAAGCTTGCTTGGTTGGCCAAAAAGGGCGTATGCGTTTTTTCCTGAATATATTCAGGAAAAAACGCATACGCCCTTTTTGGCCAAGTGCATCATTGTGGACGTTCTGCCTCTTTTCCTATGCTTTACATGCAATTCCAGTGTACCTCCTGAAATCGGTTTCCTGCAATTCTGCCCCCCTTTCAACTCCTCTTGGCAGCCTTACTTCAATATATTTTTGGAAGATAGCTGTCCTTTATAACTCTGCAGGTTTGTGAATTACAGTGCCCCTGAGCTCCTTTCTTCAACTCGCTTTCTTGTGAGCTGGCCACAACACCGCAGGATTGCTTCTGGTCCTAGTGTGGTTCCGGCCTGGCACGCTGAGCCTTTGCTTAATTCCTCTTCCTGGTGGGAAATGAGAGTTAAATTTGCCCGTCCGCACACCTCCACCTAGTCTCTCATTGGTTCTCCCTATTCCTGTTCATTTTCCACAGAAATTGCAAACTGGGCCAAACAGGAGGTTAAAGGCACCGACTCTCCAAGTGGGGAGAGTGTTAGTAAAGCGTCTGGAATGTTGCACCCGAGTACCAGGGGACGAAAACTGAGACACGTTTGAACACGTTTTCCGATCACATGGTGGATCATACTCTCGGTTCCACATGCATGTTTTAGCTGAAGTAAGAATCCCTTAAACATGGAGAGTTGAGACCCATGGAATGAGTACCATGCAATATGACTTCAAAGGGTCTGCATTTGCTCACCGAACCTCACAAATCCTATCACTGCTGCGTTTATGCCGCTGTACACACGCTTCATTCTCTTTTGGAGACATATAAATCCATAGGTTTTAAGATTCTTACTAGTCAGGTAGATTCTTACTAGTCAGGTATATTCTTAGGCGTTTAATATGGGGTGTTGAGTCCACTTCGTTGAGCAAGGAGTAGCTCTTGTCTATTACATATTTAGCTTATGGAATGGTATCTGTGCTAATTTCAATCTCTGGTTTTATGCAGCACCCCAACTCACCCGTCCCCTTAAGCAAGCATAAGTTGGTTTTCTACATTTGACACCCTGTTCTGTTTTGTAATTCAGTTCTTGTGTAGCCAAGATTACATTCCGTGTATTAGTGATATCTTATGATGTTTCTTTTTCTGTGTGACTAATTTCACTTAGAATCATCGTACCTGAATCCACTCATTATGCTGCTATGAGCCTGATGACATAGATTTCATTGCTGAGTGATATTGCATTGTACGTAAGTACCACAACTTCTTTATCCATTTTTCGCCTTCTGTGATATTGAACTTGTACCGTAAACGAGGTTCTTGTAAACAGAGCCGTCCCAAACTTTGGGGTGGCTGTGTCTTTTTGATTTTAATTTCCCTAAGCTATAGGACCATAAGTGGAAGTGCCCTAGGCTCTGTTGCTTTGTTTTTTGGATGTTTCAGGAAACACCATACACTTCTCCAGAGTGGCTGCTGGCAATTTACATCCCGCCCATCAGCATAACTAGGCTCCCAGTTCTCCATGGCCTGTCCTGCCTTTCTGGATTTTACACTTTTTTCAGATGGCCCTTTTGACCGGGGGGCAGTGAGACTTCATTGTAGTGCAGATTTCCTTTGCAAGCTTGCTTGGTTGGCCAAAAAGGGCGTATGCGTTTTTTCCTGAATATATTCAGGAAAAAACGCATACGCCCTTTTTGGCCAAGTGCATCATTGTGGACGTTCTGCCTCTTTTCCTATGCTTTACATGCAATTCCAGTGTACCTCCTGAAATCGGTTTCCTGCAATTCTGCCCCGCTTTCAACTCCTCTTGGCAGCCTAATTCAATATATTTTTGGAAGATAGCTGTCATTTATAACTCTGCAGGTTTGTGAATTACAGTGCCCCTGAGCTCCTTTCTTCAACTCGCTTTCTTGAGAGCTGGCCGCAACACCGCAGGATTGCTTCAGGCCCTAGTTTGGTTCCGGCACGGCATGCTGAGCCTTTAGTTAATTCCTCTTCCTGGTGGGAAATGAGAGTTAAATTTGCCCGTCCGGACACCTCCACCTAATCTCTCATTGGTTCTCCCTATTCCTGTTCATCTTCCGCAGAAATTGCTAACTGGGCCAAACAGGAAGTTAAAGGCACTGACTCTCGAAGTGGGGAGAGTGTTAGTAAAGCGTCTGGAATGTTGCACCCGAGTACCAGGGGACGAAAACTGAGACACATTTGAACACGTTTTCCGATCACACGGTGGATCATACTCTGGGTTCCACATGCATGTTTTAGCTGAAGGAAGAATCCCTTAAACCTGGAGAGTTGAGACCCATGGAATGGGTACCATGCAATATGACTTCAAAGGGTCTGCATTTGCTCACCGAACCTCACCAATCCTATCACTGCTGCGTTTATGCCGCTGTACACACGCTTGATTCTCTTTCGGAGACATATAAATCCATAGGTTTTAAGATTCTTACTAGTCAGGTAGATTCTTACTAGTCAGGTATATTCTTAGGCGTTTAATATGGGGTGTTGAGTCCAATTCGTTGAGCAAGGAGTAGCTCTTGTCTATTACATATTTGGCTTATGGAACGGTATCTGTGCTCATTTCAATCTCTGGTTTTATGCAGCACCCCAACTCACCCGTCCCCTTAAGCAAGCATAAGTTGGTTTTCTACATTTGACACCCTGTTCTGTTTTGTAATTCAGTTCTTGTGTAGCCAAGTTTACATTCCGTGTATTAGTGATATCTTATGATGTTTCTTTTTCTGTGTGACTAATTTCACTTAGAATCATCGTACCTGAATCCACTCATTATGCTGCTACGGGCCTGATGACATAGATTTCATTGCTGAGTGATATTGCATTGTACATAAGTACCACAATTTCTTTATCCATTTTTCGCCTTCTGTGATATTGAACTTGTACCGTAAACGAGGTTCTTGTAAACAGAGCCGTCCCAAACTTTGGGGTGGCTGTGTCTTTTTGATTTTAATTTCCCTAAGCTATAGGACCATAAGTGGAAGTGCCCTAGGCTCTGTTGCTTTGTTTTTTGGATGTTTCAGGAAACACCATACACTTCTCCAGAGTGGCTGCTGGCAATTTACATCCCGCCCATCAGCATAACTAGGCTCCCAGTTCTCCATGGCCTGTCCTGCCTTTCTGGATTTTCCACTTTTTTCAGATGGCCCTTTTGACCGGGGGGCAGTGAGACTTCATTGTAGTGCAGATTTCCTTTGCAAGTTTGCTTGGTTGGCCAAAAAGGGCGTATGCGTTTTTTCCTGAATATATTCAGGAAAAAACGCATACGCCCTTTTTGGCCAAGTGCATCATTGTGGACGTTCTGCCTCTTTTCCTATGCTTTACATGCAATTCCAGTCTACCTCCTGAAATCGGTTTCCTGCAATTCTGCCCCGCTTTCAACTCCTCTTGGCAGCCTAATTCAATATATTTTTGGAAGATAGCTGTCATTTATAACTCTGCAGGTTTGTGAATTACAGTGCCCCTGAGCTCCTTTCTTCAACTCGCTTTCTTGAGAGCTGGCCGCAACACCGCAGGATTGCTTCAGGCCCTAGTTTGGTTCCGGCACGGCATGCTGAGCCTTTAGTTAATTCCTCTTCCTGGTGGGAAATGAGAGTTAAATTTGCCTGTCTGGACACCTCCACCTAATCTCTCATTGGTTCTCCCTATTCCTGTTTATCTTCCGCAGAAATTGCTAACTGGGCCAAACAGGAATTTAAAGGCACTGACTCTCGAAGTGGGGAGAGTGTTAGTAAAGCGTCTGGAATGTTGCACCCGAGTACCAGGGGACGAAAACTGAGACACATTTGAACACGTTTTCCGATCACACGGTGGATCATACTCTGGGTTCCACATGCATGTTTTAGCTGAAGGAAGAATCCCTTAAACAGGGAGAGTTGAGACCCATGGAATGGGTACCATGCAATATGACTTCAAAGGGTCTGCATTTGCTCACCGAACCTCACCAATCCTATCACTGCTGCGTTTATGCCGCTGTACACACGCTTGATTCTCTTTCGGAGACATATAAATCCATAGGTTTTAAGATTCTTACTAGTCAGGTAGATTCTTACTAGTCAGGTATATTCTTAGGCGTTTAATATGGGGTGTTGAGTCCACTTCGTTGAGCAAGGAGTAGCTCTTGTCTATTATATATTTGGCTTATGGAACGGTATCTGTGCTCATTTCAATCTCTGGTTTTATGCAGCACCCCAACTCACCTTTCCCCTTAAGCAAGCATATGTTGGTTTTGTACATTTGACACCCTGTTCTGTTTTGTAATTCAGTTCTTGTGTAGCCAAGTTTACATTCCGTGTAGTAGTGATATCTTATGATGTTCCTTTTTCCGTGTGACTTATTTCACTTAGAATCATCGTACCTGAATCCACTCATTATGATGCTACGGGCCTGATGACATAGATTTCATTGCTGAGTGATATTGCATTGTACGTAAGTACCACAACTTCTTTATCCATTTTTCGCTTTCTGTGATATTGAACTTGTACCGTAAACGAGGTTCTTGTAAACAGAGCCGTCCCAAACTTTGGGGTGGCTGTGTCTTTTTGATTTTAATTTCCCTAAGCTATAGGACCATAAGTGGAAGTGCCCTAGGCTCTGTTGCTTTGTTTTTTGGATGTTTCAGGAAACACCATACACTTCTCCAGAGTGGCTGCTGGCAATTTACATCCCGCCCATCAGCATAACTAGGCTCCCAGTTCTCCATGGCCTGTCCTGCCTTTCTGGATTTTACACTTTTTTCAGATGGCCCTTTTGACCGGGGGGCAGTGAGACTTCATTGTAGTGCAGATTTCCTTTGCAAGCTTGCTTGGTTGGCCAAAAAGGGCGTATGCGTTTTTTCCTGAATATATTCAGGAAAAAACGCATACGCCCTTTTTGGCCAAGTGCATCATTGTGGACGTTCTGCCTCTTTTCCTATGCTTTACATGCAATTCCAGTCTACCTCCTGAAATCGGTTTCCTGCAATTCTGCCCCCCTTTCAACTCCTCTTGGCAGCCTTACTTCAATATATTTTTGGAAGATAGCTGTCCTTTATAACTCTGCAGGTTTGTGAATTACAGTGCCCCTGAGCTCCTTTCTTCAACTCGCTTTTTTGTGAGCTGGCCGCAACACCGCAGGATTGCTTCTGGTCCTAGTGTGGTTCCGGCATGGCACGCTGAGCCTTTGGTTAATTCCTCTTCCTGGTGGGAAATGAGAGTTAAATTTGCCCGTCTGGACACCTCCACCTAGTCTCTCATTGGTTCTCCCTATTCCTGTTCATTTTCCATAGAAATTGCAAACTGGACCAAACAGGAGGTTAAAGGCACTGACTCTCCAAGTGGGGAGAGTGTTAGTAAAGCGTCTGGAATGTTGCACCCGAGTACCAGGGGACGAAAACTGAGACACATTTGAACACGTTTTCCAATAACACGGTGGATCATACTCTGGGTTCCACATGCATGTTTTAGCTGAAGGAAGAATCCCTTAAACAGGGAGAGTTGAGACCCATGGAATGGGTACCATGCAATATGACTTCAAAGGGTCTGCATTTGCTCACCGAACCTCAGCAATCCTATCACTGCTGCGTTTATGCCGCTGTACACACGCTTGATTCTCTTTCGGAGACATATAAATCCATAGGTTTTAAGATTCTTACTAGTCAGGTTGATTCTTACTAGTCAGGTATATTCTTAGGCGTTTAATATGGGGTGTTGAGTCCACTTCGTTGAGCAAGGAGTAGCTCTTGTCTGTTATATATTTGGCTTATGGAACGGTATCTGTGCTAATTTCAATCTCTGGTTTTATGCAGCACCCCAACTCACCCGTCCCCTTAAGCAAGCATAAGTTGGTTTTGTACATTTGACACCCTGTTCTGTTTTGTAATTCAGTTCTTGTGTAGCCAAGTTTACATTCCGTGTATTAGAGATACCTTATGATGTTTCTTTTTCTGTGTGACTAATTTCACTTAGAATCATCGTACCTGAATCCACTCATTATGCTGCTACGGGCCTGATGACATAGATTTCATTGCAGAGTGATATTGCATTGTACATAAGTACCACAACTTCTTTATCCATTTTTCGCTTTCTGTGATACTGAACTTGTTCGGTAAACGAGGTTCTTGTAAACAGAGCCGTCCCAAACTTTGGGGTGGCTGTGTCTTTTTGATTTTAATTTCCCTAAGCTATAGGACCATAAGTGGAAGTGCCCTAGGCTCTGTTGCTTTGTTGTTTGGATGTTTCAGGAAACACCATACACTTCTCCAGAGTGGCTGCTGGCAATTTATATCCCGCCCATCAGCATAACTAGGCTCCGAGTTCTCCATGGCCTGTCCTGCCTTTCTGGATTTTACACTTTTTTCAGATGGCCCTTTTGACCGGGGGGCAGTGAGACTTCATTGTAGTGCAGATTTCCTTTGCAAGTTTGCTTGGTTGGAAAAAAGGGCGTATGCGTTTTTTCCTGAATATATTCAGGAAAAAACGCATACGCCCTTTTTGACCAAGTGCATCATTGTGGACGTTCTGCCTCTTTTCCTATGCTTTACATGCAATTCCAGTGTACCTCCTGAAATCGGTTTCCTGCAATTCTGTCCCGCTTTCAACTCCTCTTGGCAGCCTAATTCAATATATTTTTGGAAGATAGCTGTCATTTATAACTCTGCAGGTTTGTGAATTACAGTGCCCCTGAGCTCCTTTCTTCAACTCGCTTTCTTGAGAGCTGGCCGCAACACCGCAGGATTGCTTCAGGCCCTAGTTTGGTTCCGGCACGGCATGCTGAGCCTTTAGTTAATTCCTCTTCCTGGTGGGAAATGAGAGTTAAATTTGCCCGTCCAGACACCTCCACCTAATCTCTCATTGGTTCTCCCTATTCCTGTTTATCTTCCGCAGAAATTGCTAACTGGGCCAAACAGGAAGTTAAAGGCACTGACTCTCAAAGTGGGGAGAGTGTTAGTAAAGCGTCTGGAATGTTGCACCCGAGTACCAGGGGACGAAAACTGAGACACATTTGAACACGTTTTCCGATCACACGGTGGATCATACTCTGGGTTCCACATGCATGTTTTAGCTAAAGGAAGAATCCCTTAAACAGGGAGAGTTTAGACCCATGGAATGGGTACCATGCAATATGACTTCAAAGGGTCTGCATTTGCTCACCGAACCTCACCAATCCTATCACTGCTGCGTTTATGCCGCTGTACACACGCTTGATTCTCTTTCGGAGACATATAAATCCATAGGTTTTAAGATTCTTACTAGTCAGGTATATTGTTAGGCGTTTAATATGGGGTGTTGAGTCCACTTCGTTGAGCAAGGAGTAGCTCTTTTCTATTACATATTTGGCTTATGGAACGGTATCTGTGCTAATTTCAATCTCTGGTTTTATGCAGCACCCCAACTCACCTTTCCCCTTAAGCAAACATAAGTTGGTTTTCTACATTTGACACCCTGTTCTGTTTTGTAATTCAGTTCCTGTGTAGCCAAGTTTACATTCCGTGTAGTAGTGATATCTTATGATGTTTCTTTTTCTGTGTGACTTATTTCACTTAGAATCATCGTACCTGAATCCACTCATTATGCTGCTACGGGCCTGATGACATAGATTTCATTGCTCAGTGATATTGCATTGTACGTAAGTACCACAACTTCTTTATCCATTTTTAGCTTTCTGTGATATTGAACTTGTACCGTAAACGAGGTTCTTGTAAACAGAGCCGTCCCAAACTTTGGGGTGGCTGTGTCTTTTTGATTTTAATTTCCCTAAGCTATAGGACCATAAGTGGAAGTGCCCTAGGCTCTGTTGCTTTGTTTTTTGGATGTTTCAGGAAACACCATACACTTCTCCAGAGTGGCTGCTGGCAATTTACATCCCACCCATCAGCATAACAAGGCTCCCAGTTCTCCATGGCCTGTCCTGCCTTTCTGGATTTTACACTTTTTTCAGATGGCCCTTTTGACCGGGGGGCAGTGAGACTTCATTGTAGTGCAGATTTCCTTTGCAAGCTTACTTGGTTGGCTAAAAAGGGCGTATGCGTTTTTTCCTGAATATATTCAGGAAAAAACGCATACGCCCTTTTTGGCCAAGTGCATCATTGTGGACGTTCTGCCTCTTTTCCTATGCTTTACATGCAATTCCAGTCTACCTCCTGAAATCGGTTTCTTGAAATTCTGCCCGGCTTTTAACTCCTCTTGACTGCCTTACTTCTATATATTTTTGGAAGACAGTTGTCATTTATAACTCTGCAGGTTTGTGAATTACAGTGCCCCTGAGCACCTTTCTTCAACTCGCTTTCTTGTGAGCTGGCCGCAACACCGCAGGATTGCTTCAGGCGCTAGTTTGGATCCGGCACGGCATGCTGAGCCTTTGGTTAATTCCTCTTCCTGGTGGGAAATTAGAGTTAAATTTGCCCGTCCAGACACCTCCACCTAATCTCTCATTGGTTCTCCCTATTCCTGTTCATTTTCCACAGAAAGTGCAAACTTGGCCAAACAGGAGGTTAAAGGCACTGACTCTCCAAGTGGGGAGAGTGTTAGTAAAGCGTCTGGAATGTTGCACCCGAGTACCAGGGGACGAAAACTGAGACACATTTGAACACGTTTCCCGATCACACGGTGGATCATACTCTGGGTTCCACATGCATGATTTAGCTGAAGGAAGAATCCCTTAAACATGGAGAGGTGAGACCCATGGAATGGGTACCATGCAATATGACTTCAAAGGGTCTGCATTTGCTCACCGAACCTCAACAGTCCTATCACTGCTGCGTTTATGCCGCTGTACACACGCTTGATTCTCTTTCGGAGACATATAAATCCATAGGTTTTAAGATTCTTACTAGTCAGGTATATTGTTAGGCGTTTAATATGGGGTGTTGAGTCCACTTCGTTGAGCAAGGAGTAGCTCTTGTCTATTACATATTTGGCTTATGGAATGGTATCTGTGCTCATTTCAATCTCTGGTTTTATGCAGCACCCCAACTCACCTTTCCCCTTAAGCAAGCATAAGTTGGTTTTCTCCATTTGACACCCTGTTCTCTTTTGTAATTCAGTTCTTGTGAAGCCAAGTTTACATTCCGTGTAGTAGTGATATCTTATGATGTTTCTTTTTCTGTGTGACTTATTTCACTTAGAATCATCGTACCTGAATCCACTCATTATGCTGCTACGGGCCTGATGACATAGATTTCATTGCTGAGTGATATTGCATTGTACGTAAGTACCTCAACTTCTTTATCCATTTTTCGCTTTCTGTGATATTGAACTTGTACCGTAAACGAGGTTCTTGTAAACAGAGCCCTCCCAAACTTTGGGGTGGCTGTGTCTTTTTGATTTTAATTTCCCTAAGCTATAGGACCATAAGTGGAAGTGCCCTAGGCTCTGTTGCTTTGTTTTTTGGATGTTTCAGGAAACACCATACACTTCTCCAGAGTGGCTGCTGGCAATTTACATCCCACCCATCAGCATAACAAGGCTCCCAGTTCTCCATGGCCTGTCCTGCCTTTCTGGATTTTACACTTTTTTCAGATTGCCCTTTTGACCGGGGGGCAGTGAGACTTCATTGTAGTGCAGATTTCCATTGCAAGCTTGCTTGTTTGGCCAAAAAGGGCGTATGCGTTTTTTCCTGAATATATTCAGGAAAAAACGCATACGCCCTTTTTGGCCAAGTGCATCATTGTGGACGTTCTGCCTCTTTTCCTATGCTTTACATGCAATTCCAGTCTACCTCCTGAAATCGGTTTCCTGCAATTCTGCCCGGCTTTCAACTCCTCTTGGCTGCCTTACTTCAATATATTTTTGGAAGACAGCTGTCATTTATAACTCTGCAGGTTTGTGAATTACAGTGCCCCTGAGCACCTTTCTTCAACTCGCTTTCTTGTGAGCTGGCCGCAACACCGCAGGATTGCTTCAGGCCCTAGTTTGGATCCGGCACGGCATGCTGAGCCTTTGGTTAATTCCTCATCCTGGTGGGAAATGAGACTTAAATTTGCCCGTCCAGACACCTCCACCTAATCTCTCATTGGTTCTCCCTATTCCTGTTCATTTTCCACAGAAATTGCAAACTGGGCCAAACAGTAGGTTAAAGGCACTGACTCTCCAAGTGGGGAGAGTGTTAGTAAAGCGTCTGGAATGTTGCACCCGAGTACCAGGGGACGAAAACTGAGACACATTTGAACACGTTTCCCGATTACACGGTGGATCATACTCTGGGTTCCACATGCATGTTTTCGCTGAAGGAAGAATCCCTTAAACATGGAGAGTTGAGACCCATGGAATGGGTACCATGCAATATGACTTCAAAGGGTCTGCATTTGCTAACAGAACCTCACCGGGCCTATCACTGCTGCGTTTATGCCGCTGTACACACGCTTGATTCTCTTTCGGAGACATATAAATCCATAGGTTTTAAGATTCTTACTAGTCAGGTATATTCTTAGGCGTTTAATATGGGGTGTTGAGTCCACTTCGTTGAGCAAGGAGTAGCTCTTGTCTATTACATATTTGGCTTATGGAATGGTATCTGTGCTCATTTCAATCTCTGGTTTTATGCAGCACCCTAACTCACCTTTCCCCTTAAGCAAGCATAAGTTGGTTTTCTACATTTGACACCCTGTTCTGTTTTGTAATTCAGTTCTTGTGAAGCCAAGTTTACATTCCGTGTAGTAGTGATATCTTATGATGTTTCTTTTTCTGTGTGACTTATTTCACTTAGAATCATCGTACCTGAATCCACTCATTATGCTGCTACGGGCCTGATGACATAGATTTCATTGCTGAGTGATATTGCATTGTACGTAAGTACCACAACTTCTTTATCCATTTTTCGCTTTCTGTGATATTGAACTTGTACCGTAAACGAGGTTCTTGTAAACAGAGCCGTCCCAAACTTTGGGGTGGCTGTGTCTTTTTGATTTTAATTTCCCTAAGCTATAGGACCATAAGTGGAAGTGCCCTAGGCTCTGTTGCTTTGTTTTTTGGATGTTTCAGGAAACACCATACACTTCTCCAGAGTGGCTGCTGGCAATTCACATCCCGCCCATCAGCATAACAAGGCTCCCAGTTCTCCATGGCCTGTCCTGCCTTTCTGGATTTTACACTTTTTTCAGATGGCCCTTTTGACCGGGGGGCAGTGAGACTTCATTGTAGTGCAGATTTCCTTTGCAAGCTTGCTTGGTTGGCCAAAAAGTGCGTATGCGTTTTTTCCTGAATATATTCAGGAAAAAACGCATACGCCCTTTTTGGCCAAGTGCATCATTGTGGACGTTCTGCCTCTTTTCCTATGCTTTACATGCAATTCCAGTCTACCTCCTGAAATCGGTTTCCTGCAATTCTGCTCCACTTTCAAGTCCTCTTGACAGCCTTACTTCAATATATTTTTGGAAGATAGCTGTCATTTATAACTCTGCAGGTTTGTGAATTACAGTGCCCCTGAGCTCCTTTCTTCAACTCGCTTTCTTGTGAGCTGGCCGCAACACCGCAGGATTGCTTCAGGCCCTAGTTTGGTTCCGGCACGGCATGCTGAGCCTTTGGTTAATTCCTCTTCCTGGTGGGAAATGAGAGTTAAATTTGCCCGTCCAGACACCTCCACCTAGTCTCTCATTGGTTCTCCCTATTCCTGTTCATTTTCCACAGAAATTGCAAACTGGGCCAAACAGGAGGTTAAAGGCACTGACTCTCCAAGTGGGGAGAGTGTTAGTAAAGCGTCTGGAATGTTGCACCCGAGTACCAGGGGACGAAAACTGAGACACATTTGAACACGTTTCCCGATCACACGGTGGATCATACTCTGTGTTCCACAGGCATGTTTTAGCTGAAGGAAGAATCCCTTAAACATGGAGAGTTGAGACCCGTGGAATGGGTACCATGCAATATGACTTCAATGGGTCTGCATTTGCTCACCGAACCTCACCAGTCCTATCACTGCTGCGTTTATGCCGCTGTACACACGCTTGATTCTCTTTCGGAGACATATCAATCCATAGGTTTTAAGATTCTTACTAGTCAGGTATATTCTTAGGCGTTTAATATGGGGTGTTGAGTCCACTTCGTTGAGCAAGGAGTAGCTCTTGTCTATTACATATTTGGCTTATGGAACGGTATCTGTGCTAATTTCAATCTCTGGTTTTATGCAACACCCCAACTCACCTTTCCCCTTAAGCAAGCATAAGTTGGTTTTCTACATTTTACACCCTGTTCTGTTTTGTAATTCACTTCCTGTGTAGCCAAGTTTACATTCCGTGTATTAGTGATATCTTATGATGTTTCTTTTTCTGTGTGACTTATTTCACTTAGAATCATCGTACCTGAATCCACTCATTATGCTGCTACGGGCCTGATGACATAGATTTCATTGCTGAGTGATATTGCATTGTACGTAAGTACCACAACTTCTTTATCTATTTTTCGCTTTCTGTGATATTGAACTTGTACCGTAAACGAGGTTCTTGTAAACAGAGCCATCCCAAACTTTGGGGTGGCTGTGTCTTTTTTATTTTAATTTCCCTAAGCTATAGGACCATAAGTGGAAGTGCCCTAGGCTCTGTTGCTTTGTTTTTTGGATGTTTCAGGAAACACCATACACTTCTCCAGAGTGGCTGCTGGCAATTCACATCCCGCCCATCAGCATAACAAGGCTCCCAGTTCTCCATGGCCTGTCCTGCCTTTCTGGATTTTACGCTTTTTTCGGATGGCCCTTTTGACCGGGGGGCAGTGAGACTTCATTGTAGTGCAGATTTCCTTTGCAAGCTTGCTTGGTTGGCCAAAAAGGGCGTATGCGTTTTTTCCTGAATATATTCAGGAAAAAACGCATACGCCCTTTTTGGCCAAGTGCATCATTGTGGACGTTCTGCCTCTTTTCCTATGCTTTACATGCAATTCCAGTCTACCTCCTGAAATCGGTTTCCTGCAATTCTGCTCCACTTTCAAGTCCTCTTGACAGCCTTACTTCAATATATTTTTGGAAGATAGCTGTCATTTATAACTCTGCAGGTTTGTGAATTACAGTGCCCCTGAGCTCCTTTCTTCAACTCGCTTTCTTGTGAGCTGGCCGCAACACCGCAGGATTGCTTCAGGCCCTAGTTTGGTTCCGGCACGGCATGCTGAGCCTTTGGTTAATTCCTCTTCCTGGTGGGAAATGAGAGTTAAATTTGCCCGTCCAGACACCTCCACCTAGTCTCTCATTGGTTCTCCCTATTCCTGTTCATTTTCCACAGAAATTGCAAACTGGGCCAAACAGGAGGTTAAAGGCACTGACTCTCCAAGTGGGGAGAGTGTTAGTAAAGCGTCTGGAATGTTGCACCCGAGTACCAGGGGACGAAAACTGAGACACATTTGAACACGTTTCCCGATCACACGGTGGATCATACTCTGTGTTCCACAGGCATGTTTTAGCTGAAGGAAGAGTCCCTTAAACATGGAGAGTTGAGACCCGTGGAATGGGTACCATGCAATATGACTTCAATGGGTCTGCATTTGCTCACCGAACCTCACCAGTCCTATCACTGCTGCGTTTATGCCGCTGTACACACGCTTGATTCTCTTTCGGAGACATATCAATCCATAGGTTTTAAGATTCTTACTAGTCAGGTATATTCTTAGGCGTTTAATATGGGGTGATGAGTCCACTTCATTGAGCAAGGAGTAGCTCTTGTCTATTACATATTTGGCTTATGGAACGGTATCTGTGCTAATTTCAATCTCTGGTTTTATGCAACACCCCAACTCACCTTTCCTCTTAAGCAAGCATAAGTTGGTTTTCTACATTTGACACCCTGTTCTGTTTTGTAATTCACTTCCTGTGTAGCCAAGTTTACATTCCGTGTAGTAGTGATATCTTATGATGTTTCTTTTTCTGTGTGACTTATTTCACTTAGAATCATCGTACCTGAATCCACTCATTATGCTGCTATGGGCCTGATGACATAGATTTCATTGCTGAGTGATATTGCATTGTACGTAAGTACCACAACTTCTTTATCCATTTATCGCTTTGTGTGATATTGAACTTGTACCGTAAACGAGGTTCTTGTAAACAGAGCCGTCCCAAACTTTGGGGTGGCTGTGTCTTTTTGATTTTAATTTCCCTAAGCTATAAGACCATAAGTGGAAGTGCCCTAGGCTCTGTTGCTTTGTTTTTTGGATGTTTCAGGAAACACCATACACTTCTCCAGAGTGGCTGCTGGCAATTTACATCCCGCCCTTCAGCATAACAAGGGTCCCAGTTCTCCATGGCCTGTCCTGCCTTTCTGGATTTTACACTTTTTTCAGATGGCCCTTTTGACCGGGGGGCAGTGAGACTTCATTGTAGTGCAGATTTCCTTTGCAAGCTTGCTTGGTTGGCCAAAAAGGGCGTATGCGTTTTTTCCTGAATATATTCAGGAAAAAACGCATACGCCCTTTTTGGCCAAGTGCATCATTGTGGACGTTCTGCCTCTTTTCCTATGCTTTACATGCAATTCCAGTGTACCTCCTGAAATCGGTTTCCTGCAATTCTGCTCCACTTTCAAGTCCTCTTGACAGCCTTACTTCAATATATTTTTGGAAGATAGCTGTCATTTATAACTCTGCAGGTTTGTGAATTACAGTGCCCCTGAGCTCCTTTCTTCAACTCGCTTTCTTGTGAGCTGGCCGCAACACCGCAGGATTGCTTCAGGCCCTAGTTTGGTTCCGGCACGGCATGCTGAGCCTTTGGTTAATTCCTCTTCCTGGTGGGAAATGAGAGTTAAATTTGCCCGTCCAGACACCTCCACCTAGTCTCTCATTGGTTCTCCCTATTCCTGTTCATTTTCCACAGAAATTGCAAACTGGGCCAAACAGGAGGTTAAAGGCACTGACTCTCCAAGTGGGGAGAGTGTTAGTAAAGCGTCTGGAATGTTGCACCCGAGTACCAGGGGACGAAAACTGAGACACATTTGAACACGTTTCCCGATCACACGGTGGATCATACTCTGTGTTCCACAGGCATGTTTTAGCTGAAGGAAGAATCCCTTAAACATGGAGAGTTGAGACCCGTGGAATGGGTACCATGCAATATGACTTCAATGGGTCTGCATTTGCTCACCGAACCTCACCAGTCCTATCACTGCTGCGTTTATGCCGCTGTACACACGCTTGATTCTCTTTCGGAGACATATCAATCCATAGGTTTTAAGATTCTTACTAGTCAGGTATATTCTTAGGCGTTTAATATGGGGTGTTGAGTCCACTTCGTTGAGCAAGGAGTAGCTCTTGTCTATTATATATTTGGCTTATGGAACGGTATCTGTGCTAATTTCAATCTCTGGTTTTATGCAACACCCCAACTCACCTTTCCTCTTAAGCAAGCATAAGTTGGTTTTCTACATTTGACACCCTGTTCTGTTTTGTAATTCACTTCCTGTGTAGCCAAGTTTACATTCCGTGTAGTAGTGATATCTTATGATGTTTCTTTTTCTGTGTGACTTATTTCACTTAGAATCATCGTACCTGAATCCACTCATTATGCTGCTATGGGCCTGATGACATAGATTTCATTGCTGAGTGATATTGCATTGTACGTAAGTACCACAACTTCTTTATCCATTTATCGCTTTGTGTGATATTGAACTTGTACCGTAAACGAGGTTCTTGTAAACAGAGCCGTCCCAATCTTTGGGGTGGCTGTGTCTTTTTGATTTTAATTTCCCTAAGCTATAGGACCATAAGTGGAAGTGCCCTAGGCTCTGTTGCTTTGTTTTTTGGATGTTTCAGGAAACACCATACACTTCTCCAGAGTGGCTGCTGGCAATTTACATCCCGCCTTTCAGCATAACAAGGGTCCCAGTTCTCCATGGCCTGTCCTGCCTTTCTGGATTTTACACTTTTTTCAGATGGCCCTTTTGACCGGGGGGCAGTGAGACTTCATTGTAGTGCAGATTTCCTTTGCAAGCTTGCTTGGTTGGCCAAAAAGGGCGTATGCGTTTTTTCCTGACGCATACGCCCTTTTTGGCCAAGTGCATCATTGTGGACTTCTGCCTCTTTTCCTATGCTTTACATGCAATTCCAGTCTACCTCCTGAAATCGGTTTCCTGCAATTCTGCCCGCTTTCAACTCCTCTTGGCAGCCTTACTTCAATATATTTTTGCAAGATAGCTGTCATTTATAACTCTGCAGGTTTCTGAACTACAGTGCCCCTGAACTCCTTTCTTCAACTCGCTTTCTTGTGAGCTGGCCGCAACACCGCAGGATTGCTTCAGGCCCTAGTTTGGTTCCGGCACGGCATGCTGAGCCTTTGGTTAATTTCTCTTCCTGGTGGGAAATGAGAGTTAAATTTGCCCGTCCGCACACCTCCACCTAGTCTCTCATTGGTTCTCCCTATTCCTGTTCATTTTCCACAGAAATTGCAAACTGGGCCAAACAGGAGCTTTTAGGCACTGACTCTCCAAGTGGGGAGAGTGTTAGTAAAGCGTCTGGAATGTTGCACCCGAGTACCAGGGGACGAAAACTGAGACACATTTGAACACGTTTTCCGACCACACGGTGGATCATACTCTGCGTTCCACGTGCATGTTTTAGCTGAAGGAAGAATCCCTTAAACATGGAGAGTTGAGACCCATGGAATGGGTACCATGCAATATGACTTCAAAGGGTCTGCATTTGCTCACCGAACCTCACCAATCCTGTCACTCCTGCTTTTATGCTGCTGTACACACGCTTGATTCTCTTTCAGAGACATATAAATCCATAGGTTTTAAGATTCTTACTAGTCAGGTATATTCTTAGGTGTTTAATATGGGGTGTTGAGTCCACTTCGTTGAGCAAGGAGTAGCTCTTGTCTATTACATATTTGGCTTATGGAACGGTATCTGTGCTAATTTCAATCTCTGGTTTTATGCAGCACCCCAACTCACCTTTCCCCTTAAGCAAGCATAAGTTGGTTTTCTACATTTGACACCCTGTTCTGTTTTGTAATTCAGTTCCTGTGTAGCCAAGTTTACATTCCGTGTGTTAGTGATATCTTATGATGTTTCTTTTTCTGTGTGACTTATTTCACTTAGAATCATCGTACCTGAATCCACTCATTATGCTGCTACGGGCCTGATGACATAGATTTCATTGCTCAGTGATATTGCATTGTACGTAAGTACCACAACTTCTTTATCCATTTTTCGCTTTTTGTGATATTGAACTTGTACCGTAAACGAGGTTCTTGTAAACAGAGCCGTCCCAAACTTTGGGGTGGCTGTGTCTTTTAGATTTTAATTTCCCTAAGCTATAGGACCATAAGTGGAAGTGCCCTAGGCTCTGTTGCTTTGTTTTTTGGATGTTTCAGGAAACACCATACACTTCTCCAGAGTGGCTGCTTGCAATTTACATCCCGCCCATCAGCATAACAAGGCTCCCAGTTCTCCATGGCCTGTCCTGCCTTTCTGGATTTTACACTTTTTTCAGATGGCCCTTTTGACCGGGGGGCAGTGAGACTTCATTGTAGTGCAGATTTCCTTTGCAAGCTTACTTGGTTGGCTAAAAAGGGCGTATGCGTTTTTTCCTGAATATATTCAGGAAAAAACGCATACGCCCTTTTTGGCCAAGTGCATCATTGTGGACGTTCTGCCTCTTTTCCTATGCTTTACATGCAATTCCAGTCTACCTCCTGAAATCGGTTTCCTGCAATTCTGCCCGGCTTTCAACTCCTCTTGGCTGCCTTACTTCAATATATTTTTGGAAGACAGTTGTCATTTATAACTCTGCAGGTTTGTGAATTACAGTGCCCCTGAGCACCTTTCTTCAACTCGCTTTCTTGTGAGCTGGCCGCAACACCGCAGGATTGCTTCAGGCGCTAGTTTGGATCCGGCACGGCATGCTGAGCCTTTGGTTAATTCCTCTTCCTGGTGGGAAATTAGAGTTAAATTTGCCCGTCCAGACACCTCCACCTAATCTCTCATTGGTTCTCCCTATTCCTGTTCATTTTCCACAGAAAGTGCAAACTTGGCCAAACAGGAGGTTAAAGGCACTGACTCTCCAAGTGGGGAGAGTGTTAGTAAAGCGTCTGGAATGTTGCACCCGAGTACCAGGGGACGAAAACTGAGACACATTTGAACACGTTTCCCGATCACACGGTGGATCATACTCTGGGTTCCACATGCATGTTTTAGCTGAAGGAAGAATCCCTTAAACATGGAGAGGTGAGACCCATGGAATGGGTACCATGCAATATGACTTCAAAGGGTCTGCATTTGCTCACCGAACCTCAACAGTCCTATCACTGCTGCGTTTATGCCGCTGTACACACGCTTGATTCTCTTTCGGAGACATATAAATCCATAGGTTTTAAGATTCTTACTAGTCAGGTATATTCTTAGGCGTTTAATATGGGGTGTTGAGTCCACTTCGTTGAGCAAGGAGTAGCTCTTGTCTATTACATATTTGGCTTATGGAACGGTATCTGTGCTCATTTCAATCTCTGGTTTTATGCAGCACCCCAACTCACCTTTCCCCTTAAGCAAGCATAAGTTGGTTTTCTCCATTTGACACCCTGTTCTGTTTTGTAATTCAGTTCTTGTGAAGCCAAGTTTACATTCCATGTAGTAGTGATATCTTATGATGTTTCTTTTTCTGTGTGACTTATTTCACTTAGAATCATCGTACCTGAATCCACTCATTATGCTGCTACGGGCCTGATGACATAGATTTCATTGCTGAGTGATATTGCATTGTACGTAAGTACCTGAACTTCTTTATCCATTTTTCGCTTTGTGTGATATTGAACTTGTACTGTAAACGAGGTTCTTGTAAACAGAGCCGTCCCAAACTTTGGGGTGGCTGTGTCTTTTTGATTTTAATTTCCCTAAGCTATAGGACCATAAGTGGAAGTGCCCTAGGCTCTGTTGCTTTGTTTTTTGGATGTTTCAGGAAACACCATACACTTCTCCAGAGTGGCTGCTGGCAATTTACATCCCACCCATCAGCATAACAAGGCTCCCAGTTCTCCATGGCCTGTCCTGCCTTTCTGGATTTTACACTTTTTTCAGATTGCCCTTTTGACCGGGGGGCAGTGAGACTTCATTGTAGTGCAGATTTCCTTTGCAAGCTTGCTTGTTTGGCCAAAAAGGGCGTATGCGTTTTTTCCTGAATATATTCAGGAAAAAACGCATACGCCCTTTTTGGCCAAGTGCATCATTGTGGACGTTCTGCCTCTTTTCCTATGCTTTACATGCAATTCCAGTCTACCTCCTGAAATCGGTTTCCTGCAATTCTGCCCGGCTTTCAACTCCTCTTGGCTGCCTTACTTCAATATATTTTTGGAAGACAGCTGTCATTTATAACTCTGCAGGTTTGTGAATTACAGTGCCCCTGAGCTCCTTTCTTCAACTCGCTTTCTTGTGAGCTGGCCTCAACACCGCAGGATTGCTTCAGGCCCTAGTTTGGTTCCGGCACGGCATGCTGAGCCTTTGGTTAATTCCTCTTCCTGGTGGGAAATGAGAGTTAAATTTGCCCCTCCAGACACCTCCACCTAGTCTCTCATTGGTTCTCCCTATTCCTGTTCATTTTCCACAGAAATTGCAAACTGGGCCAAACAGGAGGTTAAAGGCACTGACTCTCCAAGTGGGGAGAGTGTTAGTAAAGCGTCTGGAATGTTGCACCCGAGTACCAGGGGACGAAAACTGAGACACATTTGAACACGTTTCCCGATCACACGGTGGATCATACTCTGTGTTCCACAGGCATGTTTTAGCTGAAGGAAGAATCCCTTAAACATGGAGAGGTGAGACCCATGGAATGGGTACCATGCAATATGACTTCAAAGGGTCTGCATTTGCTCACCGAACCTCAACAGTCCTATCACTGCTGCGTTTATGCCGCTGTACACACGCTTGATTCTCTTTCAGAGACATATAAATCCATAGGTTTTAAGATTCTTACTAGTCAGGTATATTCTTAGGCGTTTAATATGGGGTGTTGAGTCCACTTCGTTGAGCAAGGAGTAGCTCTTGTCTATTACATATTTGGCTTATGGAACGGTATCTGTGCTCATTTCAATCTCTGGTTTTATGCAGCACCCCAACTCACCTTTCCCCTTAAGCAAGCATAAGTTGGTTTTCTCCATTTGACACTCTGTTCTGTTTTGTAATTCAGTTCTTGTGAAGCCAAGTTTACATTCCGTGTATTAGTGATATCTTATGATGTTTCTTTTTCTGTGTGACTTATTTCACTTAGAATCATCGTACCTGAATCCACTCATTATGCTGCTACGGGCCTGATGACATAGATTTCATTGCTGAGTGATATTGCATTGTACCTAAGTACCACAACTTCTTTATCCATTTTTCGCTTTGTGTGATATTGAACTTGTACCGTAAACGAGGTTCTTGTAAACAGAGCCGTCCCAAACTTTGGGGTGGCTGTGTCTTTTTGATTTTAATTTCCCTAAGCTATAGGACCATAAGTGGAAGTGCCCTAGGCTCTGTTGCTTTGTTTTTTGGATGTTTCAGGAAACACCATACACTTCTCCAGAGTGGCTGCTGGCAATTTACATCCCACCCATCAGCATAACAAGGCTCCCAGTTCTCCATGGCCTGTCCTGCCTTTCTGGATTTTACACTTTTTTCAGATGGCCCTTTTGACCGGGGGGCAGTGAGACTTCATTGTAGTGCAGATTTCCTTTGCAAGCTTGCTTGGTTGGCCAAAAAGTGCATATGCGTTTTTTCCTGAATATATTCAGGAAAAAACGCATACGCCCTTTTTGGCCAAGTGCATCATTGTGGACGTTCTGCCTCTTTTCCTATGCTTTACATGCAATTCCAGTCTACCTCCTGAAATCGGTTTCCTGCAATTCTGCCCCCTTTTCAACTCCTCTTGGCAGCCTTACTTCAATATATTTTTGGAAGACAGTTGTCATTTATAACTCTGCAGGTTTGTGAATTACAGTGCCCCTGAGCACCTTTCTTCAACTCGCTTTCTTGTGAGCTGGCCGCAACACCGCAGGATTGCTTCAGGTGCTAGTTTGGATCCGGCACGGCATGCTGAGCCTTTGGTTAATTCCTCTTCCTGGTGGGAAATGAGAGTTAAATTTGCCCGTCCAGACACCTCCACCTATTCTCTCATTGGTTCTCCCTATTCCTGTTCATTTTCCATAGAAAGTGCAAACTTGGCCAAACAGGAGGTTAAAGGCACTGACTCTCCAAGTGGGGAGAGTGTTAGTAAAGCGTCTGGAATGTTGCACCCGAGTACCAGGGGACGAAAACTGAGACACATTTGAACATGTTTCCCGATCACACGGTGGATCATACTCTGGGTTCCACATGCATGTTTTAGCTGAAGGAAGAATCCCTTAAACATGGAGAGGTGAGACCCATGGAATGGGTACCATGCAATATGACTTCAAAGGGTCTGCATTTGCTCACCGAACCTCAACAGTCCTATCACTGCTGCGTTTATGCCGCTGTACACACGCTTGATTCTCTTTCGGAGACATATAAATCCATAGGTTTTAAGATTCTTACTAGTCAGGTATATTCTTAGGCATTTAATATGGGGTGTTGAGTCCACTTCGTTGAGCAAGGAGTAGCTCTTGTCTATTACATATTTGGCTTATGGAACGGTATCTGTGCTCATTTCAATCTCTGGTTTTATGCAGCACCCCAACTCACCTTTCCCCTTAAGCAAGCATAAGTTGGTTTTCTCCATTTGACACCCTGTTCTGTTTTGTAATTCAGTTCTTGTGAAGCCAAGTTTACATTCCGTGTAGTAGTGATATCTTATGATGTTTCTTTTTCTGTGTGACTTATTTCACTTAGAATCATCGTACCTGAATCCACTCATTATGCTGCTACGGGCCTGATGACATAGATTTCATTGCTGAGTGATATTGCATTGTACGTAAGTACCACAACTTCTTTATCCATTTTTCGCTTTCTGTGATATTGAACTTGTACCGTAAACGAGGTTCTTGTAAACAGAGCCGTCCCAAACTTTGGGGTGGCTGTGTCTTTTTGATTTTAATTTCCCTAAGATATAGGACCATAAGTGGAAGTGCCCTAGGCTCTGTTGCTTTGTTTTTTGGATGTTTCAGGAAACACCATACACTTCTCCAGAGTGGCTGCTGGCAATTCACATCCCGCCCATCAGCATAACAAGGCTCCCAGTTCTCCATGGCCTGTCCTGCCTTTCTGGATTTTACACTTTTTTCGGATGGCCCTTTTGACCGGGGGGCAGTGAGACTTCATTGTAGTGCAGATTTCCTTTGCAAGCTTGCTTGGTTGGCCAAAAAGGGCGTATGCGTTTTTTCCTGACGCATACGCACTTTTTGGCCAAGTGCATCATTGTGGACGTTCTGCCTCTTTTCCTATGCTTTACATGCAATTCCAGTCTACCTCCTGAAATCGGTTTCCTGCAATTCTGCCCGCTTTCAACTCCTCTTGGCAGTCTTACTTCAATATATTTTTGGAAGATAACTGTCATTTATAACTCTGCAGGTTTGTGAATTACAGTGCCCCTGAGCTCCTTTCTTCAACTCGCTTTCTTGTGAGCTGGCCGCAACACCGCAGGATTGCTTCAGGCCCTAGTTTGGTTCCGGTACGGCATGCTGAGCCTTTGGTTAATTCCTCTTCCTGGTGGGAAATGAGAGTTAAATTTGCCCGTCCGGACACCTCCACCTAGTCTCTCATTGGTTCTCCCTATTCCTGTTCATTTTCCACAGAAATTGCAAACTGGGCCAAACAGGAGGTTAAAGGCACTGACTCTCCAAGTGGGGAGAGTGTTAGTAAAGCGTCTGGAATGTTGCACCCGAGTACCAGGGGAAGAAAACTGAGACACATTTGAACACGTTTTCCGATCACATGGTGGATCATACTCTGGGTTGCACATGCATGTTTTAGCTGAAGGAAGAATCCCTTAAACATGGAGAGTTGAGACCCATGGAATGGGTACCATGCAATATGACTTCAAAGGGTCTGCATTTGCTCACCGAACCTCACCAGTCCTATCACTGCTGCGTTTATGCCGCTGTACACACGCTTGATTCTCTTTCGGAGACATATAAATCCATAGGTTTTAAGATTCTTACTAGTCATGTATATTCTTAGGCGTTTAATATGGGGTGTTGAGTCCACTTCGTTGAGCAAGGAGTAGCTCTTGTCTATTACATTTTTGGCTTATGGAATGGTATCTGTGCTCATTTCAATCTCTGGTTTTATGCAGCACCCCAACTCACCTTTCCCCTTAAGCAAGCATAAGTTGGTTTTCTACATTTGACACCCTGTTCTGTTTTGTAATTCAGTTCTTGTGAAGCCAAGTTTACATTCCGTGTAGTAGTGATATCTTATGATGTTTCTTTTTCTGTGTGACTTATTTCACTTAGAATCATCGTACCTGAATCCACTCATTATGCTGCTACGGGCCTGATGACATAGATTTCATTGCTGAGTGATATTGCATTGTACGTAAGTACCACAACTTCTTTATCCATTTTTCGCTTTCTGTGATATTGAACTTGTACCGTAAACGAGGTTCTTGTAAACAGAGCCGTCCCAAACTTTGGGGTGGCTGTGTCTTTTTGATTTTAATTTCCCTAAGCTATAGGACCATAAGTGGAAGTGCCCTAGGCTCTGTTGCTTTGTTTTTTGGATGTTTCAGGAAACACCATACACTTCTCCAGAGTGGCTGCTGGCAATTCACATCCCGCCCATCAGCATAACAAGGCTCCCAGTTCTCCATGGCCTGTCCTGCCTTTCTGGATTTTACACTTTTTTCGGATGGCCCTTTTGACCGGGGGGCAGTGACACTTCATTGTAGTGCAGATTTCCTTTGCAAGCTTGCTTGGTTGGCCAAAAAGTGCGTATGCGTTTTTTCCTGAATATATTCAGGAAAAAATGCATACGCCCTTTTTGGCCAAGTGCATCATTGTGGACGTTCTGCCTCTTTTCCTATGCTTTACATGCAATTCCAGTCTACCTCCTGAAATCGGTTTCCTGCAATTCTGCTCCACTTTCAAGTCCTCTTGACAGCCTTACTTCAATATATTTTTGGAAGATAGCTGTCATTTATAACTCTGCAGGTTTGTGAATTACAGTGCCCCTGAGCTCCTTTCTTCAACTCGCTTTCTTGTGAGCTGGCCGCAACACCGCAGGATTGCTTCAGGCCCTAGTTTGGTTCCGGCACGGCATGCTGAGCCTTTGGTTAATTCCTCTTCCTGGTGGGAAATGAGAGTTAAATTTGCCCGTCCAGACACCTCCACCTAGTCTCTCATTGGTTCTCCCTATTCCTGTTCATTTTCCACAGAAATTGCAAACTGGGCCAAACAGGAGGTTTTAGGCACTGACTCTCCAAGTGGGGAGAGTGTTAGTAAAGCGTCTGGAATGTTGCACCCGAGTACCAGGTGACGAAAACTGAGACACATTTGAACACGTTTCCCGATCACACAGTGGATCATACTCTGGGTTCCACAGGCATGTTTTAGCTGAAGGAAGAATCCCTTAAACATGGAGAGTTGAGACCCATGGAATGGGTACCATGCAATATGACTTCAAAGGGTCTGCATTTGCTCACCGAACCTCACCAGTCCTATCACTGCTGCGTTTATGCTGCTGTGCACACGCTTGATTCTCTTTCGGAGACATATAAATCCATAGGTTTTAAGATTCTTACTAGTCATGTATATTCTTAGGCGTTTAATATGGGGTGTTGAGTCCAATTTGTTGAGCAAGGAGTAGCTCTTGTCTATTACATATTTGGCTTATGGAACGGTATCTGTGCTCATTTCAATCTCTGGTTTTATGCAGCACCCCAACTCACCTTTCCCCTTAAGCAAGCATAAGTTGGTTTTCTACATTTGACACCCTGTTCTGTTTTGTAATTCAGTTCTTGTGTAACCAAGTTTACATTCCGTGTATTAGTGATATCTTATGATGTTTCTTTTTCTGTGTGACTTATTTCACTTAGAATCATCGTACCTGAATCCACTCATTATGCTGCTACGGGCCTGATGACATAGATTTCATTGCTGAGTGATATTGCATTGTACGTTAGTACCACAACTTCTTTATCCATTTTTCGCTTTCGTTGATATTGAACTTGTACCGTAAACGAGGTTCTTGTAAACAGAGCCGTTCCAAACTTTGGGTTGGCTGTGTCTTTTTGATTTTAATTTCCCTAAGCTATAGGACCATAAGTGGAAGTGCCCTAGGCTCTGTTGCTTTGTTTTTTGGATATTTCAGGAAACACCATACACTTCTCCAGAGTGGCTGCTGGCAATTTACATCGCGCCCATCAGCATAACAAGGCTCCCAGTTCTCCATGGCCTGTCCTGCCTTTCTGGATTTTACACTTTTTTCAGATGGCCCTTTTGACCGGGGGGCAGTGAGACTTCATTGTAGTGCAGATTTCTTTTGCAAGCTTGCTTGGTTGGCCAAAAAGGGCGTATGCGTTTTTTCCTGAATATATTCAGGAAAAAACGCATATGCCCTTTTTGGCCAAGTGCATCATTGTGGACGTTCTGCCTCTTTTCCTATGCTTTACATGCAATTCCAGTCTACCTCCTGAAATCGGTTTCCTGCAATTCTGCCCGCTTTCAACTCCTCTTGGCAGCCTTACTTCAATATATTTTTGGAAGATAGCTGTCATTTAAAACTCTGCAGGTTTGTGAATTACAGTGCCCCTGAGCTCCTTTCTTCAACTCGCTTTCTTGTGAGCTGGCTGCAACACCACAGGATTGCTTCAGGCCCTAGTTTGGTTCCGGCACGGCATGCTGAGCCTTTGGTTAATTCCTCTTCCTGGTGGGAAATGAGAGTTAAATTTGCCCGACCAGAAACCTCCACCTAGTCTCTCATTGGTTCTCCCTATTCCTGTTCCTTTTCCACAGAAATTGCAAACTGGGCCAAACAGGAGGTTAAAGGCACTGACTCTCCAAGTGGGGAGAGTGTTAGTAAAGCGTGTGGAATGTTGCACCCGAGTACCAGGGGACGAAAACTGAGACACATTTGAACACGTTTCCCGATCACACGGTGGATCATACTCTGTGTTCCACAGGCATGTTTTAGCTGAAGGAAGAATCCCTTAAACATGGAGAGTTGAGACCCGTGGAATGGGTACCATGCAATATGACTTCAATGGGTCTGCATTTGCTCACCGAACCTCACCAGTCCTATCACTGCTGGGTTTATGCCGCTGTACACACGCTTGATTCTCTTTCGGAGACATATCAATCCATAGGTTTTAAGATTCTTCCTAGTCAGGTATATTCTTAGGCGTTTAATATGGGGTGTTGAGTCCACTTCGTTGAGCAAGGAGTAGCTCTTGTCTATTACATATTTGGCTTATGGAACGGTATCTGTGCTCATTTCAATCTCTGGTTTTATGCAACACCCCAACTCACCTTTCCCCTTAAGCAAGCATAAGTTGGTTTTCTACATTTGACACCCTGTTCTGTTTTGTAATTCAGTTCCTGTGTAGCCAAGTTTACATTCCGTGTAGTAGTGATATCTTATGATGTTTCTTTTTCTGTGTGACTTATTTCACTTAGAATCATCAAACCTGAATCCACTCATTATGCTGCTACGGGCCTGATGACATAGATTTCATTGCTGAGTGATATTGCATTGTACGTAAGTACCACAACTTCTTTATCCATTTTTCGCTTTCTGTGATATTGAACTTGTACCGTAAACGAGGTTCTTGTAAACAGAGCCGTCCCAAACTTTGGGGTGGCTCTGTCTTTTTGATTTTAATTTCCCTAAGCTATAGGACCATAAGTGGAATTGCCCTAGGCTCTGTTGCTTTGTTTTTTGGATGTTTCAGGAAACACCATACACTTCTCCAGAGTGGCTGCTGGCAATTTACATCGCGCCCATCAGCATAACAAGGCTCCCAGTTCTCCATGGCCTGTCCTGCCTTTCTGGATTTTACACTTTTTTCAGATGGCCCTTTTGACCGCGGGGCAGTGAGACTTCATTGTAGTGCAGATTTCCTTTGCAAGCTTGCTTGGTTGCCCAAAAAGGGCGTATGCGTTTTTTCCTGAATATATTCAGGAAAAAACGCATACGCACTTTTTGGCCAAGTGCATCATTGTGCACGTTCTGCCTCATTTCCTATGCTTTACATGCAATTCCAGTCTACCTCCTGAAATCGGTTTCCTGCAATTCTGCACCGCTTTCAACTCCTCTTGGCTGCCTTACTTCAATATATTTTTGGAAGATAGCTGTCATTTATAACTCTGCAGGTTTGTGAATTACAGTGCCCCTGAGCTCCTTTCTTCAACTCGCTTTCTTGTGAGCTGGCCGCAGCACCGCAAGATTGCTTCAGGCCCTAGTTTGGTTCCAGCATGGCATGTTGAGCCTTTGGTTAATTCCTCTTCCTGGAGGGAAATGAGAGTTAAATTTGCCCGTCCAGACACCTCCACCTAGTCTCTCATTGGTTCTCCCTATTCCTGTTCATTTTCCACAGAAATTGCAAACTGGGCCAAACAGGAGGTTAAAGGCACTGACTCTCCAAGTGGGGAGAGTGTTAGTAAAGCGTCTGGAATGTTGCACCCGAGTACCCGGGGACGAAAACTGAGACACATTTGAACACGTTTCCGATCACACGGTGGATCATACTCTGGGTTCCACATGCATGTTTTAGCTGAAGGAAGAATCCCTTAAACATGGAGAGTTGAGACCCATGGAATGGGTACCATGCAATATGACTTCAAAGGGTCTGCATTTGCTCACCGAACCTCACCAATCCTATCACTGTTGCGTTTATGCCACTGTACACACGCTTGATTCTCTTTCGGAGACATATAAATCCATAGGATTTAAGATTCTTACTAGTCAGGTATATTCTTAGGCGTTTAATATGGGGTGTTAAGTCCACTTCGTTGAGCAAGGAGTAGCTCTTGTCTATTACATATTTGGCTTATGGAACGGTATCTGTGCTAATTTCAATCTCTGATTTTATGCAGCACCCCAACTCACCTTTCCCCTTAAGCAAGCATAAGTTGGTTTTCTACATTTGACAAACTGTTCTGTTTTGTAATTCAGTTCCTGTGTAGCCAAGTTTACATTCCGTGTAGTAGTGATATCTTATGATGTTTCTTTTTCTGTGTGACTTATTTCACTTAGAATCATCGTACCTGAATCCACTCATTATGCTGCTACGGGCCTGATGACATAGATTTCATTGCTGAGTGATATTGCATTGTACGTAAGTACCACAACTTTTTTATCCATTTTTCGCTTTCTGTGATATTGAACTTGTACCGTAAACGAGGTTCTTGTAAACAGAGCCGTCCCAAACTTTGGGGTGGCTGTGTCTTTTTGATTTTAATTTCCCTAAGCTATAGGACCATAAGTGGAAGTGCCCTAGGCTCTGTTGCTTTGTTTTTTGGATGTTTCAGGAAACACCATACACTTCTCCAGAGTGGCTGCTGGCAATTTACATCCCACCCATCAGCATAACAAGGCTCCCAGTTCTCCATGGCCTGTCCTGCCTTTCTGGATTTTACACTTTTTTCGGATGGCCCTTTTGACCGGGGGGCAGTGAGACTTCATTGTAGTGCAGATTTCCTTTGCAAGCTTGCTTGGTTGGCCAAAAAGGGCGTATGCGTTTTTTCCTGAATATATTCAGGAAAAAACGCATACGCCCTTTTTGGCCAAGTGCATTATTGTGGACGTTCTGCCTCTTTTCCTATGCTTTACATGCAATTCCAGTCTACCTCCTGAAATCGGTTTCCTGCAATTCTGCCCGCTTTCAACTCCTCTTGGCAGCCTTACTTCAATATATTTTTGGAAGATAGCTGTCATTTATAACTCTGCAGGTTTGTGAATTACAGTGCCCCTGAGCTCCTTTCTTCAACTCGCTTTCTTGTGAGCTGGCCGCAACACCGCAGGATTTCTTCAGGCCCTAGTTTGGTTCCGGCACGGCATGCTGAGCCTTTGGTTAATTCCTCTTCCTGGTGGGAAATGAGAGTTAAATTTGCCCGTCCAGACACCTCCACCTAGTCTCTCATTGGTTCTCCCTATTCCTGTTCATTTTCCACAGAAATTGCAAACTGGGCCAAACAGGAGGTTAAAGGCACTGACTCTCCAAGTGAGGAGAGTGTTAGTAAAGCGTCTGGAATGTTGCACCCGAGTACCAGGGGACGAAAACTGAGACACATTTGAACACTTTTTCCGATCACATGGTGGATCATACTCTGGGTTCCACATGCATGTTTTAGCTGAAGGAAGAATCCCTTAAACATGTAAAGTTGAGACCCATGGAATGGGTACCATGCAATATGACTTCAAAGGGTCTGCATTTGCTCACCGAACCTCACCAATCCTATCACTGCTGCGTTTATGCCGCTGTACACACACTTGATTCTCTTTCGGAGACATATAAATCCATAGGTTTTAAGATTCTTACTAGTAAGGTAGATTCTTACTAGTCAGGCATATTCTTAGGCGTTTAATATGGGGTGTTGAGTCCACTTCGTTGAGCAAGGAGTAGCTCTTGTCTATTACATATTTAGCTTATGGAACGGTATCTGTGCTCATTTCAATCTCTGGTTTTATGCAGCACCCCAACTCACCCGTCCCCTTAAGCAAGCATAAGTTGGTTTTCTACATTTGACACCCTGTTCTGTTTTGTAATTCAGTTCTTGTGTAGCCAAGTTTACATTCCGTGTATTAGTGATATCTTATGATGTTTCTTTTTCTGTGTGACTAATTTCACTTAGAATCATCGTACCTGAATCCACTCATTATGCTGCTACGGGCCTGATGACATAGATTTCATTGCTGAGTGATATTGCATTGTACGTAAGTACCACAATTTCTTTATCCATTTTTTGCTTTCTGTGATATTGAACTTGTACCGTAAACGAGGTTCTTGTAAACAGAGCCGTCCCAAACTTTGGGGTGGCTGTGTCTTTTTGATTTTAATTTCCCTAAGCTATAGGACCATAAGTGGAAGTGCCCTAGGCTCTGTTGCTTTGTTTTTTGGATGTTTCAGGAAACACCATACACTTCTCCAGAGTGGCTGCTGGCAATTTACATCCCGCCCATCAGCATAACTAGGCTCCCAGTTCTCCATGGCCTGTCCTGCCTTTCTGGATTTTACACTTTTTTCAGATGGCCCTTTTGACCGGGGGGCAGTGAGACTTCATTGTAGTGCAGATTTCCTTTGCAAGCTTGCTTGGTTGGCCAAAAAGGGCGTATGCGTTTTTTCCTGAATATATTCAGGAAAAAACGCATACGCCCTTTTTGGCCAAGTGCATCATTGTGGGCGTTCTGCCTCTTTTCCTATGCTTTACATGCAATTCCAGTCTACCTCCTGAAATCGGTTTCCTGCAATTCTGCCCTGCTTTCAACTCCTCTTGGCATCCTAATTCAATATATTTTTGGAAGATAGCTGTCATTTATAACTCTGCAGGTTTGTGAATTACAGTGCCCCTGAGCTCCTTTCTTCAACTCGCTTTCTTGTGAGCTGGCCGCAACACCGCAGGATTGCTTCAGGCCCTAGTTTGGTTCCGGCACGGCATGCTGAGCCTTTGGTTAATTCCTCTTCCTGGTGGGAAATGAGCATTAAATTGGCCCGTCCGGACACCTCCACCTAATCTCTCATTGGTTCTCCCTATTCCTGTTCATCTTCCGCAGAAATTGCTAACTGGGCCAAACAGGAGGTTAAAGGCACTGACTCTCCAAGTGGGGAGAGTGTTAGTAAAGCGTCTGGAATGTTGCACCCGAGTACCAGGGGACGAAAACTGAGACACATTTGAACACGTTTTCCGACCACATGGTGGATCATACTCTGGGTTCCACATGCATGTTTTAGCTGAAGGAAGAATCCCTTATACATGGAGAGTTGAGACCCATGGAATGGGTACCATGCAATATGTCTTCAAAGGGTCTGCATTTGCTCACCGAACCTCACCAATCCTATCACTGCTGCGTTTATGCCTCTGTACACACACTTGATTCGCTTTCGGAGACATATAAATCCATAGGTTTTAAGATTCTTACTAGTCAGGTAGATTCTTACTAGTCAGGTATATTCTTAGGCGTTTAATATGGGGTGTTGAGTCCACTTCGTTGAGCAAGGAGTAGCTCTTGTCTATTACATATTGGCTTATGGAACGGTATCTGTGCTAATTTCAATCTCTGGTTTTATGCAGCACCCCAACTCACCCGTCCCCTTAAGCAAGCATAAGTTGGTTTTCTACATTTGACACCCTGTTCTGTTTTGTAATTCAGTTCTTGTGTAGCCAAGTTTACATTCCGTGTATTAGTGATATCTTATGATGTTTCTTTTTCTGTGTGACTAATTTCACTTAGAATCATCGTACCTGAATCCACTCATTATGCTGCTACGGGCCTGATGACATAGATTTCATTGCTGAGTGATATTGCATTGTACGTAAGTACCACAATTTCTTTATCCATTTTTCGCTTTCTGTGATATTGAACTTGTACCGTAAACGAGGTTCTTGTAAACAGAGCCGTCCCAAACTTTGGGGTGGCTGTGTCTTTTTGATTTTAATTTCCCTAAGCTATAGGACCATAAGTGGAAGTGCCCTAGGCTCTGTTGCTTTGTTTTTTGGATGTTTCAGGAAACACCATACACTTCTCCAGAGTGGCTGCTGGCAATTTACATCCCGCCCATCAGCATAACTAGGCTCCCAGTTCTCCATGGCCTGTCCTGCCTTTCTGGATTTTACACTTTTTTCAGATGGCCCTTTTGACCGGGGGGCAGTGAGACTTCATTGTAGTGCAGATTTCCTTTGCAAGCTTGCTTGGTTGGCCAAAAAGGGCGTATGCGTTTTTTCCTGAATATATTCAGGAAAAAACGCATACGCCCTTTTTGGCCAAGTGCATCATTGTGGACGTTCTGCCTCTTTTCCTATGCTTTACATGCAATTCCAGTCTACCTCCTGAAATCGGTTTCCTGCAATTCTGCCCTGCTTTCAACTCCTCTTGGCATCCTAATTCAATATATTTTTGGAAGATAGCTGTCATTTATAACTCTGCAGGTTTGTGAATTACAGTGCCCCTGAGCTCCTTTCTTCAACTCGCTTTCTTGTGAGCTGGCCGCAACACCGCAGGATTGCTTCTGGTCCTAGTGTGGTTCCGGCATGGCACGCTGAGCCTTTGGTTAATTCCTCTTCCTGGTGGGAAATGAGAGTTAAATTTGCCCGTCCAGACACCTCCACCTAATCTCTCATTTGTTCTCCCTATTCCTGTTCATTTTCCACAGAAATTGCAAATTGAGCCATACAGGAGGTTAAAGGCACTGACTCTCCAAGTGGGGAGAGTGTTAGTAAAGCGTCTGGAATGTTGCACCCGAGTACCAGGGGACGAAAACTGAGACACATTTGAACACGTTTCCCGATCACACGGTGGATCATACTCTGGGTTCCACATGCATGTTTTAGCTGAAGGAAGAATCCCTTAAACCTGGAGAGTTGAGACTCATGGAATGGGTACCATGCAATATGACTTCAAAGGGTCTGCATTTGCTCACCGAACCTCACCAATCCTATCACTGCTGCGTTTATGCCACTGTACACACGCTTCATTCTCTTTCGGAGACATATAAATCTATAGGTTTTAAGATTCTTACTAGTCAGGTAGATTCTTACTAGTCAGGTATATTCCTAGGCGTTTAATATAGGGTGTTGAGTCCACTTCGTTGAGCAAGGGGTACCTTTTGTCTATTATATTTTTGGCTTATGGAACGGTATCTGTGCCAATTTTAATCTCTGGTTTCATGCAGCACCCCATATCGGCTTTCCCCTTAAGCAAGCATAAGTTGGTTTTCTACATTTTTGACCCTGTTCTGTTTTGTAATTCAGTTCCTGTGTAGCCAAGTTTACATTCCGTGTAGTAGTGATATCTTATGATGTTTCTTTTTCTGTGTGACTAATTTCACTTAGAATCATCGTACCTGAATCCACTCATTATGCTGCTACGGGCCTGATGACATAGATTTCATTGCTGAGTGATATTGCATTGTACGTAAGTACCACAACTTCTTTATCCATTTTTCGCTTTTTGCGATATTTAACTTGTACCGTAAACGAGGTTCTTGTAAACAGAGCCATCCCAAACTTTGGGGTGGCTGTGTCTTTTTGATTTTAATTTCCCTAAGCTATAGGACCATAAGTGGAAGTGCCCTAGGCTCTGTTGCTTTGTTTTTTGGATGTTTCAGGAAACACCATACACTTCTCCAGAGTGGCTGCTGGCCATTTACATCCCGCCCATCAGCATAACTAGGCTCCCAGTTCTCCATGGCCTGTCCTGCCTTTCTGGATTTTACACTTTTTTCAGAAGGCCCTTTGACCGGGGGGCAGTGAGACTTCATTGTAGTGCAGATTTCCTTTGCGAGCTTGCTTGGTTGGCCAGAAAGGGCGTATGCGTTTCTTCCTGAATATATTCAGGAAAGAACGCATACGCCCTTTTTGGCCAAGTGCATCATTGTCGACGTTCTGAGTCTTTTCATATGTTTTCAGTGCAATTCCAGTCTACCTCCTGAAATCGGTTTCCTGCAGTTCTGCCTTGCTCTCAGTTCCTCTTCATAGCCTTACCTCAATATACGTTTGGAAAATAGTTGGCCTTTATAACTCTGCAGGTTTTTCAATTGCAGTGGCCCTTAGCTCCATTTTTCAGCTCTTATTTTTGTGATCTTGCCTCATATCCACAGGATTTCTTCAGGCCCTATTCTTCTTCTGGGGCGCCTTGCTCTGCCTTTGGTTAATTCTTCTTCCTGATGTGAAATTAGAGTGACATGTGCCCATTGAAACCGCTACAGCTATTTTCTCACTGGTTCCCCCTATTCCCATTCATCCTCCGCACTAACTGCAGACTGTGCGATACCGGAACTTAAAGGCATTGACTCTCCATGTGGAGATGTTGTTAGTAAAGTGGCTGGAATGTTGATCCGGAGCCCCAGGAGAGGAAAATGAGGTGCATTTTAGAAACCTTTCCCGATCATATGGTATACCATCTGCTGGATTTCCCATGCATGGTTTAGCTGTAGGAAGATTCCCTTCAACTTGGAGTGTTGGGACCCTTGGAATAAGTAGCATGAAGTATTGCATTAAACTTTCGGCAGTTGCTCACCAAAGCTCTCCAATCCTTTCAGCCCCAAGTGTCCAGCCTTATGTCTTATCCAGCTGTGGGTTTATATGTGGTCATTCCAGGTTGCATCACAGCCCCTGAGCGAATTTTGTAAGAATTTTTCTCTCTTTCATTGTTTCTGCGTTTTGGTTTTAAAATTTATTTCTATAATGGGGTTTAGCTCATTTTCACTGCTGTGTTTGTGCCGCTCTGCGCACACTTGATTCCCTTATGGAGATATATCAATACATGGGTTTTAAGATTCTTATTACTCAGATATATTTCTCTGTGGTGTATAGGGTGTGTTGAGGCCAGTTCATTGAGCAAGGTGTAGATCTTGTCTGATACCTATTTGGTTTATTGAACGGTATCTGTGCTAATTTCAAACTCTGGTTTTATGCATCACCCCACCTCTCCTTTCCCCTTAAGCTGACATAAGTGTGTTTTCTAAATGTGAGACACTGTTCTGTTTTGTCATTCATTTTTTGTGCAGCCATATTTATCCTCCCTCTATAAGTGATATCTTATGATATGTTTCTTTTTCTGTTTGACTTATTTCAAGTAGTATTATCGGACCTCAATCCACTCTTTATCCTTCTACTAGCCTTATTACATTGATTTCATGGTGAAGAGATATTCCATTGTACATAAGTACCACATTTTCTTTATCCATTGTTCTCTTTCCTGGGATATTTAAGGTGTACTGAAGTTGAGGTTCTTGTAAACAGAGTAGCCCTAAACTGTGGTGTGCTTGTGTCTTGTTGATTTTTAGACTTCCCTAGATATACTCCCGTGATTGGAAGTGCCCTATGCTCTGTCGCTCTGTTTTTTAGATGATTTAGGAACCACCATACACTTCTCCAGAGTGGCTCTCGGCAGTTCACACACTGTCCATCAGCGTATAAAGGCTCCCTGTTCTCCATGGCCTGTCCTGCATTTCTGGTTTTTACAATTTTTTCGGATGGCCCTTTTGACTGGTGGGAAATGAGACTTCTTTGTTGTGCACATTTGCATTGCTTGCTTGCTTGGTTGCCCATAAAGTGCGTATGCGTTTTTTCCTGGATATATTCAGGAAATAACACATACTCCCTTTTGGGCCAACTGCATCATTGTCGAAATTCTGCCGCTTTTCATGTGCTTTAAAGGCGAGTCCAATCTATCTCTTGAAATCTGTTTCTTGCAATTCTGTCTTGCATTCAGATCCTCTTCTTTGCCTTACCTCAACATATTTTTGGACGTTAGTTTTCATTTATAACTCTGCAGGTTTGTGAATTGCAGTGACCCTGAGCTCCATTTTTTAAGTTGCTCTTTTGTGAGCTGGCCTCAAAACTGCAGGATTGCTTCAGGCCCTATTTTGGCTCCGGCGAGGCGGGATGAGCCTTTTTTTAATTCTTATTCTTAATGGGAAATTAGAGTGACATGTGCCCGTCCAAACCCCTACAACTATTCTCTCATTGTTTCCCCCTGTTCCCGTTCATCCTCCTCACAATTTGCAAAATGTGTGAAACAGAAGTTTAAATGTGCTGATTCTCTAAGTGGGGAGATTCTAAGTAACGTGGCTGGAATGATGAACAGGAGCACCAGGAGAGGATAAATGAGGTGCATTTTAGACACATCTCCCGATCACATGGTGTACAGTCCTCTGGGTTTTCCATGCATGTTTTAGCTGTAGGAAGATTCCTTGAACCTGCAGATTTGGGACCCATTGAATGGGTACCAGGTAGTATTACTTTAAAGGGTGTGCATTTCCTCACCCAACCCCACATTTCTCTTAGTGCGAACAGTTTCCAGCCTTATGTCTCATCCTGCTGTGGGTCTAGATGTGTTCAATCCATGTTGCATCACCGTCCCTGAGGAAAAGTTGTAAGAGGTTTTCTCTGTCTCTCTGTCGTTTATTTTTTTCAATTTATTACTATGTTGTTTACAGCTGATTTTCAAAGCTCTGTTTCTTGCTGCTGTACATCTACTTGATTCACGTACAGAGAGACATCAATAATTTCTTTTTTAGATTCTTACCAGTCATAGATATTCTTTTCCGGTGACTTGAGTGTGCTGAGTGCAGTTCTTTTAGTTACCGTGTAGGCCTTGTTGATTATCAGTTTGGTATTTGGAATGGTATCTTTGCTAATTTCAACCTCCTGGATGATGCCTCACCCCTCCCCACCTTTCCCGTTTAGCAGCCTTACACGTGTTTTCTACATATTTATGTCACTTAGAATGATCATACGTAACTCCTCCGGAGTTGTTACAACTGGCCATATTTCATTGATTTCCAGGCTGAGTAATATTCCACTCTACATAAGTACCACATCTCTATCCATTTTTTCCCTCCAGAGACATTTAAGTTATATCCTAGTCGAGGATCTTTTAAACAGAGAGGCAGTAAACATTGGGGTGCCTGTGTCCTCTCGATTTTTGTTTTTCCCAAGATATACGCCCATGAGTGCAAGTGCCCTATGCTCTGTAGCTCATTTTTTAGATGCTTTAGTAAACACAATACAGTTCTCCAGAATGGCCGTTGGCAATATACATTTCCACTATAAGCCTCACAGGGCTCCCTCCTCTCCTTGCCCTGTCCTGCATTTCTGGCGTTTACACTTTATGAGGATGGCTCTTCTGACTGATGCGAAGTGATATCTTTTGTAGTATTGATTTCCAGTGCCCACCTGTTTGGTTGGCTAAAAAAGTGTATGCCCTTTTCTTGAATATATACAGAAAAAAACGCATACAGCCTTTTTGGCCAACTGCAATGTCGGAAATGTTCAGCCCCTTTTCTTGTGCTTAATGGCGAGTCCTTTCTACCTCCTCAAATCCCTTTCCTGCCATTCTCCCTTGCTTGCCAATCCTTTTCTCTGACTTTCCTCAAGACATTTTTCAGTGATAGATATTTTCAACTCTGCAGTTTCGTGAATTTTACTGCCCCTGAGTTCCATTGTTCAACTTGTGTTTATGGGAACTGGCCACAAAGCAGTGGGATTTCCTCAAGCCCTATACTGTTTCCATGGGCAACCCTAGCCTTTGGTCAATTCATCTTCCTGATTGGAAATTAGAGTGACATGTGCCTGTCTGAACACCTAGGACTTGTCTCTCATTGTTCCTCATCCTTCCGCTTCATCCTCTGGACAAATTCCAAACTGTACGCAACAGGATGTTGACAGTGTTGACATCTCCAAGTGGGGAGACTGTTAGTAAAGACGCTGGAGGGGTGAACCCGAACACCAGGAGATGAGGAGATGAGATGCCTTTTCCAAACTCTTCCCGATCAGACGGTATACCATCCTCTGGATGTGACAGACATGTTTTAGCAGTAGGAAGAGTCCCATTCATGTAAGGAGAACACCAGGGCTTTTTCAAAATCAGTGTCTCCCCGAAACCCAAACTGGGGAGTTTTTTAAGCTACGGCTACACATATGTTCATTAAGGGCCTTGGGAAGTAGGCAGAGTCCAAACTTTAGATGACTGAAGTCTTCAGGGTCAGAAGCACTCACCACCGGCTTCCCTTAGGTTACACTTTAACTGTCATTGATAGATGATGTCAATAAAAATATCTATTCTTTTTCCGATTATTTCCCCTTATAGGTTATTGCACAATATTGAGTGTAGTTCCCTGTGCTATACAGTAGTTCCTTGTTGATGATCTATTTTATACATAGCAGTGTGTATGTGTTAATTCCAAACTGTTAATTTATCCCTCCTCCCACCTTTCCCCTTTGGTAATAATAAATTATAAGATTTTATACTTCTCAGAAATGGGGGAGCTGAAAGAGAGGTATCATTTTCAATGGAAAAGCATTTAAAACAAGATTGAAGCTTTAACCAAGATTATTAGATGTACATCCTTGGAAAGAAATCACTTCATTTCTCTAATATTGACCTGACAAATAGGACAAACCTTCTCACTGAACTTGCTTATAATAAAGTGATGGAAATATCAAATGGAAGTGTTAGAAACATCTTATTTTACCCGAGCCTTATAAACTGTTCTATGTTAACTACAGTTTGGCTCACACATCTGTTCATTGAAGTTACAATAGTCTCAATTTCTGTTACTGATCCTCCAGAGTGGACCCCAACAAGGGTCCCCCTGCCCAGTGTCATTGGGGCCAACAGATCGAGACTGAGTTTGGTTCCCAAGCAAAGGAAACTTTATATTTTCATCAGAGAATGGAGAGGTGAGAGCATGCACTACCCCGTGGGCTGTGGGCTGGGCTGCTGTGTAGAGATCCTGTCAGAGTCAGTGGGAGGGAGGGGGCGGAGCTCTCAAGGGCCGGGTTGGCTGCAGCTCAGGCTCTATATCTCGGAGTCTGCACTGGGCCCCAGGAGCTGAGGTGTCGACCCAGCCATTCTGCACCAGGAAATCTGGTCTGAAGTGCCGGGTGTGGAACCTCTGCATGCGGGACCCTAGGAGCACGTGAAATTAGACAAAGCACAAAGGATAAAAAAGGTCAGACTTGACTTTATTGCCCAGATTCTATTTTTATCTCCCAGGGATTTTTAATGGGCTTTGCTGGGGACAAACCCCTCCTCTGCCTTTTGTCCCGTTCCTCATTCTTGGAGTGCTGAGGGTGCAGACCCTTCTTCTGTAACTGCTGAGTGCTGAGTTGGGAGCCCTCATACCAGGGGACGAGGGTCAGAACTTCTCCCCAGCAGCCTCCAGGTGACGTTGATTGGCCCCAGGACCCCTGCCTCCCTGCTCGTCCGCCTGAGCACCAGCATTGGAAGTGTTATAGATTCTAATGACCTTTAAGGGTCCAGGAAAGAGATGTGCAGAGACGCTGTGGGGGCCGGTTTCACCCCGCCCCACATTTGTTCGGCCACCTTAGGCTGACCGTTTCTGCCAGCCTAGATGCTCTGACCAGTAGTCTGCTCTTTCTTCAGTTAGGCCCCTGAATTAACATAAAATCAGCACCAGGTGTCAGAGCCCTGCCCGCTCAACTCCCAGACAGTCCAGGGTCAGTGGTGATCAAGGACCATGATGGCCACTGAGTCAACAGCCTTTTGAAGTAAACAGGAGTCCAGCCGGTCTTATTGGCCACCATCATCACGGTGTCTGTAGGCTTTTCTATGGTGACAGTGTGATATACGGTTCCCCTGCCAAGATTATTAGCTCCCCTCCGGGTGCAGGAAGTCCTGCAAGCAGTAGTCTACTCCTTCGGGACACACTATTGTTGTTTTATGAGAGAAACTCCAGGTCAAGTGATGTTCACATGAGTCGTCATGGTGCCCTGTTGCCTCCGGTTATCTCTCTGGATGTTGGAGTTGGAGGGCCTCCTCACTCGAGGTCGGTGTGCCCACGGAGCGAACCCTGCAACTTCAGGGCATGGTTGGTGATTAGGATCACCACGTGGGGTCCTTTTCCCTTAGGAGGGAGGTGGCCTTTTGGGCTGCTGATTTCCAGGTTTTTAGATACCGCCAGTATCTTGGCCAGATGTGGCAGTGGGCCAAGCCCCTTGGTGACTGTAGTTTATCCTACCTGGATGGCATTCTTGCGTTGTTCCATTTCAAGTGGTCCCAGTTTTTGCACTAATTCTCCAATGGCGATTCACCTTTCACCGGGAATGGAAAGGTCAAAGGGTTTAGCTCAATTAGGGAGTTCCAGGGCAAAGGTCTGAATTGACTGCTCTTTCCATTCTTGAAAGGCCACTTCTGGATTCTGTTCAAAAGGATCATCATCTTTTCCTTTCAGTGTTTCATATAGAGGCCCAGCTAGTAGACTGTAGTTAGGGATCCAGAAGCAGCAAACCCTGGCCTCCCCAGGAACCCCTAAGCTGTCTTCTAGTTTTAGAAAGGGGTAAGGCTGCAAATGGTTTCTTCCCTTTCCTGGGATGGGCTTCTCTGACCTTGTGTGAGAATGAAGCCCAGGCAGGTCACCGCAGTCTGTGATATTTGAGCTTTTTCTTGGACAACTTCTATCCTTTATTGGCTTGGTAGTTCAGAGGCCTCCTTAGTAGGGCTGGCGATCAGAATGTCGTCTGCATATTGAAGGAGGGTTTCCTTTTCCAGAGGTAGAACTTTTCGGTCGTTAGCTAAGCTTTCCCCAAAGATGGTGTGGGAATTTTTGAACCCTTGGGGCAAGACGGCCCGGAAGTATTGTTTTAGTTGTATGTTGAGTCCTGCCACTCACAAGCCAAAATTTCTTGTGACTCTGGGACTAATGGAATACAAAAGAAGGCATCATTGAAGACTAATACAGAATACCATGTCCTGGTGGTTGGTAGAATGACCAGCAGGGTGTAGGAATCAGGAGCAACTGGAGGTATATCCTCGGTGGCTTCACTGACTGTCCTGACATCCTTTACCAGGTCCCCAGCAGCCCATGGGGCTCTCGTGGTCAGGCCAATCCCAGGATATGGAGCTCTCCTGGGCAGGTACCCCACCCCCAACCCAGCCCACGGGGCTCTCATGGTCAGGCCCCTCCCAGGATACAGAGCTACCCTTGCAGGTACCGTGGCAGGGCTGGGCACACAGGAACCGTGCACACAGCCCTCATTGAAGAGCACCCCCAGCTCACCTGTCGCTCAGAGCTGACACAGAGCACCTCAGAGCAGGACTTGAACTAACAAACAGCAGCTCCGACAGGTCTGTGACCCTGGGCATCACTCTGTGTGGCCTCCCTCCACCTGGTCTTCCAGAGACTTCCACTGCACCCAGGGCACCAGGCCTCTGTCTCCAACCACCACCCACCCCTCCTCTCCCTGACTCCTGGGTTCCTCTCATTAGGAGAGGGTTTTCTTGAAGTTGTCTCCCACTCATGGGCCAGATAAAATGATTAGAAAACAAGCCAAAGCTGCAGCCCCTTGTCTATCCTGACTCTCAGGAGCCCACACCTGTTCCTTGGACCTGGCCGGTTCAGCAAGTTCCATTTTCTGCAACTGTGAGCCCCTGAGGGGTGATGATTGGCTACCTGGGCAGCCTTACCATGCTGGCCAGCCCTCCCCAGGTGTGCCTGGGTTGAGATCAATATAAATACCACTCCAGGCAGCAAAAGCCCCTGCAGCTGTGCCTGACGCCATTTTCTCTGCCCTGTCAGCAGTCTCGGGGCTGGGCTGGTGGGAGGGAGTGAGAGGCCACGGCTTTGTGGGTGGCCCAGTGTGAGTGGGGCTCTGCTGGACTTTCTGCAGCAGATGCCAGGCTGCCACCTGCTAAAGAAGAGGATGTGTCACCCATACCTGCTGCTGGAATTTCTCCCTGGGCAGAGGTGAGGAAGGAAAAAAGCAGTGGGGGCAGGGACAGGACGGGTATCTCAGGCAGGGAAATGGAAATCTTCCAGAAGAGCACCCAGGGCCAGGACCATCCTGGCTGGCCTGCAGGCACCAAGTCAGCTGGCATGCTGTCACTCGTGTGGCTCCATGGCCCTTCCTCTAGGCTTTCAAGTCCTTGTATATATTCAGGTGTTTTACCTGGGAAGGGTGGGAACAGTTCAGCAGCAAGTGGCCTGGGGCTCAGCTCACGTTTACTCACAGATGCCTCGGCACGGTGCCCCAGCTTTGCAATGAGGACGCTTGTTGTGTGGGGGCTGCTGGCTGAATGGGAGACGATTCCCCACCACTGACCAACTTCAGAATTGTTTACAACTGGAGCAAGTGCCCTGATACGGTTTTCCTCTGAGTAACTGGTGGGTTCTGTTTTTTTTTTTCTCCTTTTCGTTTTTGGTTCAAGGTAGATTTTATTCCTCTTTTTTGTATTTACAGATATAAGCATGGAAATAATTTATTCATATAAATACATGTATGTGAAGGGAATAATTGTTTTTTCTGTTTTATTTTTTAAATTTTATTTCTTTTTAATTTTGAATTTTATTTTATATTTTTATACAGCAGGTTCTCATTGGTTATCTATTTTATACATATAAATGTTTACATGCCAATCCCAATCTCTCAACTCCTCCCACCACCACCCCTCCAAGAGCTTTCCCCCCTTGTTGTCCATACGATTGTTGTCTACATCTGTTGCTCTATTTATGCCTTGCAAAATGGTTAATCTGTACAGTTTTTCTAGGTTCCACATATATGCATGAATATACAAGATTTGTTTTTCTCTTTCTGACTTACTTCACTCTGTAGGACAGTCTCTAGATCCATCGACGTCTCTACAAATGACCCAATTTCATTCCTTTCATGGCTTAGTAATATTCCATTTTATATATGTACCACAGCTTTATGCATTCGTCTGTCTGTGGGCATTTAGGTTGCTTCCATTACCTCGATATTGTAAATAGTGATGCAATGAACATTGCGGTGAATGTCTCTTTTTGATTTATGGTTTTGTCTGAGTATATGTCCAGTCCTGGGATTGCTGTATCATATGGTAATTCTATTATTAGTTTCTTAAGAAACTCCATATTGTTCTCCATAGTGACTGTATCAATTTATATTCCCAACAATAGTGGAAGAGTGTTCCTTTTCTCCACACCCTTTCCAGCATTTGTTGTTTGTAGATTTTCAGATGATGCCCATTCTAACAGGTGTGAGGTGATACCTCATTGTTGAGTCCATTTCGTTGAGCAACGGGTAGGTCTTGTCTATTACATATTTGGCTTATGGAACGGTATCTGTGCTAATTTCAAACTCTGGTTTTATGCAGCACCCCAACTCACCTTTCCCCTTAAGCAAGCATAAGTTGGTTTTCTAAACTTGAGACCCTGTTCTGTTTTGTAATTCAGTTCATGTGTAGCCAAGTTTACATTCCGTGCATTAGTGATACCTTATGATGTTTCTTTTTCTGTGTGACTTATTTCACTTAGAATCATCATGCCTCAATCCACTCATTATGCTGGTACAGGCCTGGTGACACAGATTTCATTGCTGAGTGGTATTCTGTTGTACATAAGTACCGCAACTTCTTTATCAATTATTTGTTCTCTGGGATATTTAACTTGTACTGTAGAAGAGGCTCCTGTAAACAGAGCCGTTGTAAATTTTGGGGTGGCTGTGTCTTTTTTATTTTAATTTCCCTAAGCTATAGGACCATAAGTGGAAATGCCCTAGATTCTGTTGCTTTGTTTTTCAGATGTATCAGGAAACACCATACACTTCTCCAGAGTGGCTGTTGGCAATGTACATCCCGCCCATAAGCATAACAAGGCTCCTTTTTCCCCATGGCCTGTCTTGCCTTTCTGGATTTTACACTTTTCTCAGTGGCCCTTTAGACCGGGGGGAAGTGACACTTCATAGTAGTTCGGATTTCCATTGCAAGCTTGCTTGGTTTGCCAAAAAGGGCGTATGTGTTTTTTCCTGAATATATTCAGGAACAAACTCATACGCCCTTTGTTGCCAAGTGCATCATTGTCGATGTTCTGCCTCTTTTCCTATGCTTTAAATGCAAATCCAGTCTACCTCCTGAAATCGGTTTCCTGCAATTCTGCCCCGCTTTCAAGTCCTCTTCGCAGCCTTACTTCAATATATTTTTGGACGTTATCTGTCATTTATAACTCTGCAGGTTTGTGAATTACAGGGCCCCTGAGCTCCTTTCTTCAACTCGCTTTCTTGTGAGCTGGCCGCAAACCCGCAAGACTGCTTCAGGCCCTAATCTGCTTCTGGCAGGGCACGCTGAGCCTTTGGTTAATTCCTCTTCCTGGTGGGAAATGAGTGTTAAATATGCCCGTCCAGACACCTACCTCACTCTCAACCCCTTGGTGATGTGGGTCCTCTGGTTTGTGGCCACTTTTGCTGGGTTCCTCACCTTTCAATGATGTGGCCCCACTAGTGTGAGGACACTCCTGCTTGGTTCTCATCCACGTGGTTATGTGGACCCCCTGGTGAGAGTCTGTTCCTGGCTTTGTTCCTCACCCACCTGTGAGGGAGACCCTCTGCTGATAGGTCACTCCTGCATGGCTGGCACACATTGCCTTGGTGAAGTCAGCCGTATGGTGGCAGTTGGAGCGTGCTGGGAATCTCTTCCCCCGGTGATGAGGGCCCTCTTGCGTCAGGCCCTAACTGCTGGGCTCACCAACTTTTCTTAGGGAGCCCAGTGATGCTTTGGCACTCCTCTTAGGATCCCATCTCCATGGGGATGTGGGCCTTCTGCTCTGAGGTCCCAACGGCTGGGTTGTTCACATTTTCATGATGTGGGCTCTCTGGTGTTAGTTCACAGAAGCCTGGATCCCATAGCCTCTGTGCTCTTGGCTGCCTGCTGGGAGGTTCCAACTGCTGGATTCCTCACTTTTTTAATTTTTTGGGCCCTCTGTTGTGAGGATCCTCCTGCCTGCCTCACTCCCAGCCCCTTCGTGATGTGTGTCGTCTGGTTTGAGGCCACATGTGCTGGGTTCCTCACCTTTCGATGATGTGGGACCAATGGTCTTAGGAGACTCCTGCCTGGTTCACATCCCCTTGGTGATGTGGGCCCTCTGTTGAGAGTCTGATCCCGGCTGGGTTCCTCACCCATCTGTGAGGTGGGCCGTCTGATGTGAGGTCACTCTTGCCTGGCTTGCTCACCTCGCCTTGTGGACATGAGCCCTCTGGTGGCACTTGGAGCCTGCTGGGAGCCTCCTCTCCTCGGTGATGAGGGCCCTCTGGCATCAGGCCCTAACTGCTGGGCTCCCTACATTTTGTGATGTGCGCCCAGTGGTGCGAGGACACTCCAGCCAGGTTCACATCCCCATTGGGGTGTGGGCCTTCTGCTCTGAGGTCCCAAAGCCTGGGTTGCTCACAGTTTCATGATGTGGGCTCTCTGCTGTTAGTTCACTCCTGCCTGCATCCCATAGCTTCTGTGCTCTGGGCCGCCTGCTGGGAGGTTCCAACTGCTGGATTCCTCACCTTTCTTATTCTTTGGGCCCTCTGTTTTTAGGCTACTCCTGCCTGCCTCACTCCCATTCCCTTTGTGATATGTGTCCTCTGATTTGAGGCCACATGTGCTGGGTTCCGCACCTTTCGATGATGTGACCCCACTGGAGGGAAGACAGTCCTGACTGGTTCCCATCCCCTTGCTGATGTGGGCCCTCAGGTGAGAGTCTGATCCTGGCTGGGTTCCTCACCCTTCTGTGAGGTGGGCCCTCTGCTGTGAGGTCAGTCATGCCTGTCTGGCACACGTCACCTTGGCGACGTGGGCCCTCTGGTGGCAGTTGGAGTGTGCTGGGATCCTCCTCCCCTCGGTGATGAGGGCCCTCTTGCCTTAGGCCATAACTGCTGGGCTCCCCACATTTTCTGATGTGCGCCAAGTGAGTGAGGAGACTCTTGCCAGGTTCCCATCCCCATGGCGATATGGGCCTTCTGCTCTGAGGTCAAAACGGCTGGCTTGCTCACAGTACCATGATGTGGGCCCTCTGCTGTGAGTTCACTCCGGCAAGGATCCCTTATCATCGGTGCTCTGAGCCGCCTGCTGGGAGGTTCCAACTGCTGGATTCCTCAACTTTTTTATTCTATGTGCCCTCTGTTGTGAGGCTCCTCCTGCCTGCCTCACTGCCAGCCCCTTGGTGATGACTGTCCTATGGCTTGAGGCCACATGTGCTGCGTTCCTCACCTTTCGATGATGTGACCCCACTCGTGTGAGGACACTCCTGCCTGGTTCCCATCCCCTTGGTGAGGTGGGCCCTCTGGCGAGAGTCTAATCCTGGCTGGGTTCCTCAACGTTCTGTGAGGTAGGCCCTCTGCTGTGAGGTCACTCCTGCCTGGCTGGCACACGTCACCTTGGAGACGTGAGCCCTCTGGTGGCAGTTGGAGCATGCAGGGCGCCTCCTCCTCTCGGTGATGACGGCCCTCTGGCGTCAGGCCCTAAATGGTGGGCTCCCCACATTTTCTGATGTGCGCCCAGTGGTGCGAGGACACTCCAGCCAGGTTCCCATTCCCATGGGGATGTGGTCCTTCTGCGCTGAGGTCTCAACTCCTGGGTTGCTCACAGTTTTGTGATGTGGGCCCTCTGCTGTGAGTTCACTGTGGCCTGGATCCCATAGCCTCGGTGTTCTGGGCCGCCTGCTGGAAGGTCTAAATGCTGGAATCCTCACGTTTTTTATATTATGTGCCCTGTGTTGTGAGGCTACTCCTGCCTGCCTCACTCCAAGGCCCTTGGTGATGTGGGTCCTCTGGTTTGAGGACACATGTGCTGGGTTCCTCACCTTAAGATGATGAGGCCCCACTGGTGTGAGGATAATCCTGACTGGGTCCCATCCCCTTTGTGATGTGGGCCCTCTGGTGAGAGTCTGATCCTGGCTGGGTTCCTCACCCATCTGTGAGGTGGGCCCTCTACTATCAGGTAACTCTTGCCTGGGTTGCTCACCTCGCCTTGTTGACATGAGCCCTCTGGTGGCAATTGGACCCTGCTGGGAGCCTCCTCAGCTCTGTGATGAGGGCCCTCTGATGTCAGGCCCTAACTGCTGGGCTCCCCAACTTTTCTTAGTGAGCCCAGTGTTGCTCAAGCACTCCTCTTAGGTTCCCATCCCCATGGGGATGTGGGCCTTCTGCTCTGAGGTTCCAACGGCTGGGTTGATCACAATTTCATGATGTGGGCTCTCTGGTGTTAGTTCACTGTGGCCTGGATCCCATAGCCTCTGTGGTCTTGGCTGCCTGCTGGGAGGTTCCAACTGCTCGATTCCTCAACTTTTGTATTCTATGGGTCCTGTGTTGTGATGCTCCTCCTGCCTGCCTCACTCGCAACCCCTTCGTGATGTGGGTCTTCTGGTTTGAGGCCACATGTGCTGGGTTAGGCAACTTTCAATGATGTGGCCCCACTGGTGTGAGGACACTCCTGCCTGGTTCCCATCCCCTTGGTGATGTGGGCCTTCTGGTGACAGTCTTATCCTGGCTGAGTTCCTCACTCTTCTGTGAGGTAGGCCCTCTGCTGTGAGGTCAATCCTGCCTGACTTGCACACATCACCTTGGCGACGTGGGCCCTCTGTTGGCACATGGAACCTGCTGGGAGCCTCCTGCCCTCGGTGATGATGGCCCTCTAGCATCAGGCTCTAACTGCTGGGCTCCCCACGTTTTCTGATGTGAGCCCAGTGATGCCAGGACACTCCTGTCAGGTTCCCATCCCCATGGGGATGTGGGCTTTCTGCTCTGAGGTCCCAATGCCTGGGTTGCTCACAGTTTCATGATGTGGGCTCTCTGGTGTTAGTTAACTCCTGCCTGCATCCCATAGCTTCTGTGCTCTCGGCCGCCTGCTGGGAGGTTCCAAATGCTGGATTCCTCACTTTTTTTATTCTTTGGGCCCTCTGTTTTTAGGCTACTCCTACCTGCCTCACTCCCATCCCCTTTGTGATGTATGTCCTCTGATATGAGGCCACATGTGCTGGGTTCCTCACCTTTCGATGATGTGGTCCCACTGGTGGGAGGACAGTCCTGACTGGTTCCCATCCCCTTGGTGTTGTGGGCCCTCTGGTGAGAGTCTCATCCTGCCTCGGTTCCTCACCCTTCTGTGAGATAGGCCCTCTGCTGTGAGGTCACTACTGCCTGGCTGGTGCATGCCACCTTGTAGACGTGGGCCCTCTGTTGGCAGTTGGAACCTGCTGGGAGTCTCCTCCCCTCAGTTATGAGGGCCCCCTGGCATCAGGCCCTAACTGCTGGGCTCCTAACATTTTCTGATATGTGCTAAGTGGTGCAAAGCCACTCCTGCCAGGTTCCCATCCCAATGGGGATGTGGGCCTTCTGTTCTGAGGTCCCAACAGCTGGGCTGCTCACAGGTTCATGATGTGGGCCCTCTGCTGTGAGTTCACTGCGGCCTGGATCCCATAGCCTCGGTGCTCTGGGCCACTTGCTGGGAGGTTCCAACTGCTGGATTCCTCAACTTTTATATTCTATGGACCCTGTGTTGTGAGGCCAGTCCTGCCAGCCTCATTCCAAACCCCTTGGTGATGTGGTTCCTCTGGTTTGAGGACACATGTGCTGGGATCCTCACCTTTCGATGATGTTGTCCCACTGGTGTGGGGACACTCCTGCCTGGTTCCCATCCCCTTGGTGATGTGGGCCCTCTGGTGAGAGTCTGATCCTGGCTGTGTTCCTCACCCTTCTGTGAGGTGGGCCCTCTGCTGTGAGGTCACTCCTGCCAGGCTGGCACACATCGCCTTGGCGACGTTGGCCCTCTGGTGGCAGCTGGAGCCTGCTGGGAGCCTCCTCCTCTCGGTGATGAGTGCCCTCTAGCGTCAGGCCCTAACTTCTGAGCACCCCACGTTTTCTGATGTGAGCCCAGTGATGCCAGGACACTCCTGTCATGTTCCCATCACCATGGGGATGTGGGCCTTCTGCTCTGAGGTCCCAATGTCTGGGTTGCTCACAGTTTCATGATGTGGGCTGTCTGGTGTTAGTTCACTCTGGCCTGGTTCCTCTAGCCTCTGTGCTCTGGGCCGCCTGCTGGGAGGTTCCAACTGCTGGATTCCTCACCTTTCTTATTTTTGGGCCCTCTGTTATGAGGCTCCTCCTGCCTGCCTCACTCCCAGCCCCTTGGTGATGGGTGTCCTATGGTTTGAAGCCACATGTTCTGGGTTCCTCACCTTTAGATGATGTGGCCCTACTCATGTGAGGACACTCCTGCCTGGTTCCAATCCATTTGGTGATGTGGGCCCTCTGGTGCGAGTCTGATCCTGACTGGGTTCGTCACACTTCTCTGAGGTGGACCCTCTGCTGTGAGGTCATTCGTGCCTGGTTGGCACACATCGCCTTGGCGACGTCAGCCCTCTGGTGGCAGTTGGAGCCTGCTGGGAGCCTCCTTCCCTTGGTGATGAGGGTCCTCTGGCGCCAGGCCCTAACTGCTGGTCGCCCAAAATTTTCTGATACGTTCTCAGTGGTGCGAGGACACTCCTACCAGAATTCCATCCCCATGGGGATGTGGGCCTCCTGCTCTGAGGTCCCAATGGCTGGGTTGCTCAGTTTCATGACATGGGCCCTCTTCTGTGAGTTCACTGTGGCCTGGATCCCATAGCCTCGGTGCTCTGGGCCGCCTGCTGGGAGGTTCCAACTGCTGGATTCCTCACTTTTTTATTCTATGTGCCCAGTGTTGTGAGGCTACTCCTGCCTGCCTCACTCCGAGGTCCTTGGTGATGTGGGTCCTCTGGTTTGAGGACACATGTGCTGAGTACCTCAGCTTTCGATGATGTGGCCCCACTGATGTGAAGACACTCCTGCCTGGTTCCCATCCCCTTGGTGATGTGGGCCCTCTGGTGAGAGTCTGATGTTGGCTGGGTTTCTCACCCTTCTGTGAGGTGGGACCTCTGCTGTGAGGTAACTCCTGCCTGGCATGCTAACGTTGCCTTGGCAATGTGAGCCCTCAGGTGGCAGTTGGAGCCTGCTGGGAATCTCCTCCCCTCAGTTATGAGAGCTCTGGATAAAACACATATGCCCTTTTTTGCCAAGTGCATTATTTTCCAAGTTCTGTCTCTTTTCCTATGCTTTAAGAGCTACTCCTGTGTACGTTTTGAAATCAATTTCCAGCAATTCTGCCCTGCATTCAAGTCCTCTTCGCAGCCTTACTTCAGCATAATTTTGGATGATAGCTGTCATTTATAACTCCGAAGGTTTCTGAATTACAGTGCCCCTGAGCTCCTTTCTTCAACTCGCTTTCTTGTGAGCTGGCCGCAACACCGCAGGATCTCCTCAGGCCCTAATTTAGTTCCAGCATGGCACGCGGAGCCTTTGGTTAATTCCTCTTCCTGGTGGGAAATGAGAGTTAAATTTGCCCGTCCGGACACCTCCACCTAGTCTCTCATTGGTTCTCCCTATTCCTGTTCATTTTCCACAGAAATTGCAAACTGGGCCAAACAGGAGGTTAAAGGCACTGACTCTCCAAGTGGGGAGAGTGTTAGTAAAGCGTCTGGAATGTTGCACCCGAGTACCAGGGGACGAAAACTGAGACACATTTGAACACGTTTTCCGATCACACGGTGGATCATACTCTGGGTTCCACATGCATGTTTTACATGAAGGAAGAATCCCTTAAACAGGGAGAGTTGAGACCCATGGAATGGGTACCATGCAATATGACTTCAAAGGGTCTGCATTTGCTCACTGAACCTCACCAATCCTATCACTGCTGCGTTTATGCCGCTGTACACATGCTTGATTCTCTTTCGGAGACATATAAATCCATAGGTTTTAAGATTCTTACTAGTCAGGTAGATTCTTACTAGTCAGGTATATTCTTAGGCGTTTAATATGGGGTGTTGAGTCCACTTCGTTGAGCAAGGAGTAGCTCTTGTCTATTACATATTTGGCTTATGGAACGGTATCTGTGCTAATTTCAATCTCTGGTTTTATGCAGCACCCCAACTCACCCGTCCCCTTAAGCAAGCATAAGTTGGTTTTCTACATTTGACACCCTGTTCTGTTTTGTAATTCAGTTCTTGTGTAGCCAAGTTTACATTCCGTGTATTAGTGATATCTTATGATGTTTCTTTTTCTGTGTGACTAATTTCAATTAGAATCATCGTACCTGAATCCACTCATTATGCTGCTACGGGCCTGATGACATAGATTTCATTGCTGAGTGATATTGCCTTGTACATAAGTACCACAACTTCTTTATCCATTTTTCGCTTTCTGTGATATTGAACTTGTTCGGTAAACGAGGTTCTTGTAAACAGAGCCGTCCCATACTTTGGGGTGGCTGTGTCTTTTTGATTTTAATTTCCCTAAGCTATAGGATCATAAGTGGAAGTGCCCTAGGCTCTATTGCTTTGTTTTTTGGATGTTTCAGGAAACACCATACACTTCTCCAGAGTGGCTGCTGGCAATTTACATCCCGCCCATCAGCATAACAAGGCTCCCAGTTCTCCATGGCCTGTCCTGCCTTTCTGGATTTTACACTTTTTTCAGATGGCCCTTTTGACTGGGGGCAGTGAGACTTCATTGTAGTGCAGATTTCCTTTGCAAGCTTGCTTGGTTGGCCAAAAAGTGTGTATGCGTTTTTTCCTGAATATATTCAGGAAAAAACACATACGCCCTTTTTGGCCAAGTGCATCATTGTGGACGTTCTGCCTCTTTTCCTATGCTTTACATGCAATTCCAGTCTACCTCCTGAAATCGGTTTCCTGCAATTCTGCCCCCCTTTCAACTCCTCTTGGCAGCCTTACTTCAATATATTTTTGGAAGATAGCTGTCATTTATAACTCTGCAGGTTTGTGAATTACAGTGCCCCTGAGCTCCTTTCTTCAACTCGCTTTCTTGTGAGCTGGCCGCAACACCGCAGGATTGCTTCAGGCCCTAGTTTGGTTCCGGCACGGCATGCTGAGCCTTTGGTTAATTCCTCTTCCTGGTGGGAAATGAGAGTTAAATTTGCCCGTCCGGACACCTCCACCTAGTCTCTCATTGGTTCTCCCAATTCCTGTTCATTTTCCACAGAAATTGCAAACTGGGCCAAACAGGAGGTTAAAGGCACTGACTCTCCAAGTGGGGAGAGTGTTAGTAAAGCGTCTGGAATGTTGCAACCGAGTACCAGGGGACGAAAACTGAGACACATTTGAACACGTTTCCCGATCACACGGTGGATCATACTCTGGGTTCCACATGCATGTTTTAGCTGAAGGAAGAATCCATTAAACCTGGAGAGTTGAGACCCATGGAATGGGTACCATGCAATATGACTTCAAAGGGTCTGCATTTGCTCACCGAACCTCAGCAATCCTATCACTGCTGCGTTTATGCCACTGTACACACGCTTGATTCTCTTTCGGAGACATATAAATCCATAGGTTTTAAGATTCTTACTAGTCAGGTAGATTCTTAGGCGTTTAATATGGAGTGTTGAGTCCACTTCATTGAGCAAGGAGTAGCTCTTGTCTATTACATATTTGGCTTATGGAACGGTATCTGTGCTCATTTCAATCTCTGGTTTTATGCAGCACCCCAACTCACCCGTCCCCTTAAGCAAGCATAAGTTGGTTTTCTACATTTGACACCCTGTTCTGTTTTGTAATTCAGTTCTTGTGTAGCCAAGTTTACATTCCATGTATTAATGATATCTTATGATGTTTCATTTTCTGTGTGACTAATTTCACTTAGAATCATCGTACCTGAATCCACTCATTATGCTGCTATGGGCCTGATGACATAGATTTCATTGCTGAGTGATATTGCATTGTACGTAAGTACCACAATTTCTTTATCCATTTTTCGCTCTCTGTGATATTCAACTTGTACCATAAACGAGGTTCTTGTAAACAGAGCCGTCCCAAACTTTGGGGTGGCTGTGTCTTTTTGATTTTAATTTCCCTAAGCTATAGGACCATAAGTGGAAGTGCCCTAGGCTCTGTTGCTTTGTTTTTTGGATGTTTCAGGAAACACCATACACTTCTCCAGAGTGGCTGCTGGCAATTTACATCCCGCCCATCAGCATAACAAGGCTCCCAGTTCTCAATGGCCTGTCCTGCCTTTCTGGATTTTACACTTTTTTCAGATGGCCCTTTTGACCGGGATGCAGTGAGACTTCATTGTAGTGCAGATTTCCTTTGCAAGCTTGCTTGGTTGGCCAAAAAGGGCGTATGCGTTTTTTCCTGAATATATTCAGGAAAAAACGCATACGCCCTTTTTGGCCAAGTGCATCATTGTGGACGTTCTGCCTCTTTTCCTATGCTTTACATGCAATTCCAGTCTACCTCCTGAAATCGGTTTCCTGCAATTCTGCCCCCCTTTCAACTCCTCTTGGCAGCCTTACTTCAATATATTTTTGGAAGATAGCTGTCCTTTATAACTCTGCAGGTTTGTGAATTACAGTGCCCCTGAGCTCCTTTCTTCAACTCGCTTTCTTGTGAGCTGGCCGCAACACCGCAGGATTGCTTCTGGTCCTAGTGTGGTTCCGGCATGGCACGCTGAGCCTTTGGTTAATTCCTCTTCCTGGTTGGAAATGAGAGTTAAATTTGCCCGTCTGGACACCTCCACCTAGTCTCTCATTGGTTCTCCCTATTCCTGTTCATTTTCCACAGAAATTGCAAACTGGGCCAAACAGGAGGTTAAAGGCACTGACTCTCCAAGTGGGGAGAGTGTTAGTAAAGCGTCTGGAATGTTGCACCCGAGTACCAGGAAACGAAAATTGAGACACATTTGAACACGTTTTCCGATCACACGGTGGATCATACTCTGGGTTCCACATGCATGTTTTAGCTGAAGGAAGAATCCCTTAAACAGGGAGAGTTGAGACCCATGGAATGGGTACCATGCAATATGACTTCAAAGGGTCTGCATTTGCTCACCGAACCTCAGCAATCCTATCACTGCTGCGTTTATGCCACTGTACACACGCTTGATTCTCTTTCGGAGACATATAAATCCATAGGTTTTAAGATTCTTACTAGTCAGGTAGATTCTTACTAGTCAGGTATATTCTTAGGCGTTTAATATGCGGTGTTGAGTCCACTTCGTTGAGCAAGGAGTAGCTCTTGTCTATTACATATTTGGCTTATGGAACGGTATCTGTGCTAATTTCAATCTCTGGTTTGATGCAGCACCCCAACTCACCCGTCCCCTTAAGCAAGCATAAGTTGGTTTTCTACATTTGACACCCTGTTCTGTTTTGTAATTCAGTTCTTGTGTAGCCAAGTTTACATTCCGTGTATTAGTGATATCTTATGATGTTTCTTTTTCTGTGTGACTAATTTCACTTAGAATCATCGTACCTGAATCCACTCATTATGCTGCTACGGGCCTGATGACATAGATTTCATTGCTGAGTGATATTGCATTGTACATAAGTACCACAACTTCTTTTTCCATTTTTCGCTTTCTGTGATATTGAACTTGTTCGGTAAACGAGGTTCTTGTAAACAGAGCCGTCCCAAACTTTGGGGTGGCTGTGTCTTTTTGATTTTAATTTCCCTAAGCCATAGGACCATAAGTGGAAGTGCCCTAGGCTCTGTTGCTTTGTTTTTTGGATGTTTCAGGAAACACCATACACTTCTCCTGAGTGGCTGCTGCCAATTTACATCCCGCCCATCAGCATAACAAGGCTCCCACTTCTCCATGGCCTGTCCTGCCTTTCTGGATTTTACACTTTTTTCAGATGGCCCTTTTGACCGGGGGGCAGTGAGACTTCATTGTAGTGCAGATTTCCTTTGCAAGCTTGCTTGGTTGGCCAAAAAGGGCGTATGCGTTTTTCCCTGACTATATTCAGGAAAAAACACATACGCCCTTTTTGGCCAAGTGCATCATTGTGGACGTTCTGCCTCTTTTCCTATGCTTTACATGCAATTCCAGTGTACCTCCAGAAATCGGTTTCCTGCAATTCTGCCCCGCTTTCAACTCCTCTTGGCAGCCTTACTTCAATATATTTTTGGAAGATAGCTGTCATTTATAACTCTGCAGGTTTGTGAATTACAGTGCCCCTGAGCTCCTTTCTTCAACTCGCTTTCTTGTGAGCTGGCCGCAACACCGCAAGATTGCTTCAGGCCCTAGTTTGATTCCGGCACGGCATGCTGAGCCTTTGGTTAATTCCTCTTCCTGGTTGGAAATGAGAGTTAAATTTGCCCGTCCGGATACCTCCACCTAGTCTCTCATTGGTTCTCCCTATTCCTGTTCATTTTCCACAGAAATTGCAAACTGGGCCAAACAGGAGGTTAAAGGCACTGACTCTCCAAGTGGGGAGAGTGTTAGTAAAGCGTCTGGAATGTTGCACCCGAGTACCAGGGAACGAAAACTGAGACACATTTGAACACGTTTCCCGATCACACGGTGGATCATACTCTGGGTTCCACATGCATGTTTTAGCTGAAGGAAGAATCCCTTAAACCTGGAGAGTTGAGAACCATGGAATGGGTACCATGCAATATGACTTCAAAGGGTCTGCATTTGCTCACCGAACCTCAGCAATCCTATCACTGCTGCGTTTATGCCGCTGTACACACGCTTGATTCTCTTTCGGAGACATATAAATCCATAGGTTTTAAGATTCTTACTAGTCAGGTATATTCTTAGGCGTTTAATATGGGGTGTTGAGTCCACTTCGTTGAGCAAGGAGTAGCTCTTGTCTATTACATATTTGGCTTATGGAACGGTATCTGTGCTAATTTCAATCTCTGGTTTGATGCAGCACCCCAATTCACCCGTCCCCTTAAGCAAGCATAAGTTGGTTTTCTAC